>NW_023494804.1:27565010-27785010 GCF_904425465.1 Colossoma macropomum
ATATGCTGAATACATTATTATTTTATACTTGAATGTGTTAATATGATGGCGTTCTCTCTCCGTATAGCTGTATTACCATGGAGAACCCATCAGTGTGAATGTCCATGTGACCAACAATTCAACCAAGACTGTCAAAAGAGTCAAAATATCAGGTAAGATATTCCTCTACAGTACTACGCAAAAGTCAGATCATTTTTCATTTATTAAATTTTCAGGTCAACATTGGCACTAAGTACAAGTTATTTATTTTTAGAATGTATATTAGTTATAGATTAGAAGTAACATAATCGATTTGCATAAGGAAGAGGAAAGTGAAAAGAAAATGAGTGGGGGCGGACGGGCGGACGGGCGGACGGACAAGTGTTTCCAAAACTGGAGTTTAAAAAAATGGTTAAAAGATATAAAGAAAAGGACAACAATGCAAAACCTGGTAGACCATCAAAACCAAAGAAGCTTTCGGTGTTCGTACAACAATGGACTGACCACTCTAGAGTCCAGACCTCGACATCTTTGAATGTGGGATTATTCGAACTGTGAGGAGCAGAAAATGCAACCAACTTCTAAGACTGAACTTTTGGACATGTGGAAATATATTCAGGGATATTTGTTTAAAAAAACTGAAAGCAAGTCTTATGAAAAAATATAAAGTTCAATGAAGGCAAAAAGGGATACATTAAATGCTGAAAAAAATGATTTTATATTTAGTTGTTGACACTTTTGTGTAATTTTCTCTTTTCTCATTTTTTCCTGATACTGAAAAATTAATAACTTGCACCTAATGGCTGCCTTGACTGGAAATCTAATAAATGAAGGGTGGTATCTGGCTTTTGCACAGTCCTGTATCCATATATATGTTTTTTTTTTTTTATTCTTCAATCTATGCCAGCTGCACTCTGACATGCGATAACCTTGTTCTCTCTCCTCAGTGCGGCAGTATGCTGATATCTGTCTGTTCAGCACAGCACAGTACAAATGTCCGGTGGCTCAGCTTGAGGCAGAGTAACTATTAATGTTTATCACTGTATATTTATATTGGAATAATATTTCAGAGTAAATGTTGCTGCATAATAGGGCTGCACAATCAAGGTATTCATGTGATCCAACAAACATAAGTAATTTTGGGTAGAATAATACAGGTCAGTCTTTAACACTGTCACACCACATTATGTCAGGGTTTCTCTTCTAGTTCTTCAGCAGTGGTAACAGGATGTTGCCCACAGGGCTCCTGACCATGGATGAACAGGGTAAAATGGGGCTAATATATTGACTACAACTTGTGATTGTAGAACTATGAAGTGCTTCTATATGGTTAGTGGAACTGATAACATGGGCAGTGAGTGTAGATACAATGTAGATGTACTTGAAGTGGCCGGTTGGTGTATTGTGCAGCCCTACTGAATTTTAAACATTTCTAAAAGTACCCTTTTAAGTCTGTGAAATCATTTCCTGTGCTCTCTCAGTGACCAGGTATCGTCCAGCTCTACGTTCTGTAAGGTGTACACCCTCACGCCCACACTGAACAATAACAGGGAGAAAAGAGGGCTCGCACTGGATGGCAAACTCAAACATGAAGACACCAACCTGGCCTCCAGCACCATGTTAGTACTTCTATTGTTAAAACTCTTTTGTAGGAGTGCATGTACCTATATTGTAGAGATTCATTGCTCCTGAATTTTTGTGGCCCATTCAGATTCCTTTACAGCCAAATTGGCCAATGGCTGAATTTTTTATAGACTTTTTTTAATCTGAATCTCACACTGTGTCAGGTGAATACGCACATGACACACAACAACACATTTACAGTGTTTTTATTAGCCAACTTGCAGTTTTATTTGTTGTTTAGTGGGCCAAACTGCCATTTCAGGTTTTCAATTTTAAAATGTGGCTTTTTAAAGAACATGGTGCAAATAAAGTCCTACATTGAAAGGAAGAGGCAACTAGATGTAAAACACAATGAGTCATGAATAATTATGCTGTGACATTTTGGTGCAGCAGCATTCAGACACAGCATAAGTGCACTTACATGGATCATGTTATTTACATCACAAAATTGCAGCACAGCTGTGGAAAAATATCCCTGCAGATTTCTTTGAAAAACTTAAAGCAAATCTCTTGAAAAGAATGAAAATGTTATAAAGGCAAAAAGTGGGCACACTAAATACTGAAAAGATATTACATTTAGTTGTTGAGGCTTTTATGTTATTTTCTATTCAGTGTAATTTTTTTCTCCTTTTTTTGCAACACAGCTTTGACAAAATAATGATTAAAAAAAACAAAAAAAAACAAAACAATGCAATGCCTGATTCCGATGTGCATCCCTGCTATTTTTCAAAATCAGCAACTGACTAATCTGCTCTGTAAACATATATGCCCATGCCTTCTGCAGTGTTAAGGATGGATGTAACAAGGAGGTTCTCGGAGTTCTGGTGTCGTATCGAGTCAAAGTCAAACTGGTCGTCTCCCGCGGAGGGTGAGTCACCAGCTCCTCTGACACAATCCCATCTTCTGTACGCAGTTATATTGTAGCAGGGTGCATTTGCAGTCTGGCATTTATTCTCTCCACAGGGTCTGGATGACTGTTATTTGAGCTATTACAATTCATGCGTCAAAGGACTTCAGCATGTACACTTTACATAAATCCATTTTTGATTAGTTATATGATTCATAGCTTTGATCTTGTAGCTCGATGCACACCACACACACACACACACACACACACACACACACACACACACACACACACACACACACACACACACACAGGTTTTCTCCATACACTTTAGTCTTTGTTTAAATGACGGATTCGGATTCAGTATGTGTGATGATGTGGGTTGATGATACATTTGTGCCTTGTGCTGAATAGCAGAAAACAAGGAGCAGTAAGAGCTAGAGGGACAAATGTTTCACTGTTGGAACATTTAGCTTGGTCTGGAAGTTTGCCAATATTGCCCACTGGTTGTACAAGGCTACTATTATTACTGCTTCCTGGCCCTGTCTTGCATGATATGAATTTGACCCAAAAGAATGCTCACGGCGTGTTAAGATACACATATTAGTATTGATAGTTTTGCATTGGGTCGTGAGATTATCCGTGCTATCAATCGAACGTATTGATTGATTGATCGGCTGATTGATTGATTGGCTGATTGATTGATTAATTGATTGATTGATTAGACAAAAAATGGAATAGTCCCTGCTGGTCTATTAAAAACACTTCATGATATTCCTATAAGAGAAAACTACAAAAGTCAGAAAAAAGCTTTCCTGTGCTGTTGCACTTTAAATTTATTTGTCTTCTAAGAAAGTTAGTTCTTTATGTTACGCTCCCCGGACAAAAAAGGTCGCATGCATCATTTCTTCTCTCATAATTGAGTATCCAATTGTCTTAAAAGGCCTACAGCTTATATTTTTCTAGTATATTTCCCCGTCAGGTCTACTTATGACACTTGTATGGTTTTATGTATCAGAAACCGTCATCATAAATTTTTTCTTAGACTTATACAGGCTGTTTTTTGTTACTGTGTCTTTAAGACTGATATATGTTAATGACCTCTGTTCTGATTGGCTGCCCTAAGTTATGCTTCATTCAAAAAGAGTCCAGGCTGAAACACTCCTTATAACTTTAGCATGAATGAGCGGGGCCTATATATATATATATATATATATATATATATATATATATATATATATATATATATATATATATATATATATATATACTGGGGAGTGAACAGTACATTTTAAAAAAATTAACAGTATTTACATCCTACATAAAAACATTTTATTTAAAAGCACATAAATGTTGGTTTTCCATGATATGGGCCCTTTAATGACATAAAACTCTTCCGCTAACCTTAGGCATTGTGTCTGAGCAGAACACAACGTTGAAATTCCCATATTCCAGGATGACTGTAGAGTGTCAGTATTGGACTTGTTCAACAGAAATGATGGAACACTGGGAAACTTTGACCTGAAAAATCACCAGACCTCAATCCCAAATCTCAATTTGGAACAGCAGGTGAAATCCTGAAATAGGCTCGCACGAGCTGGCTGAAATATGCATGCAGTTTGTGGACTAGAATGGAAAAAAGACTGGTCTAATCCTTAACTGACAGGATTGGCACTGTTATTAAGACAAAGAGACCAAGTTTTAGAAAAGAAACAATGCATGTTTTTTTTTGCGGTGAGCTATATGTGTTAACCAGGCAATGCTGTTTTGGCAGTTCGTCTGTGACCAAAGTGTAAAAGCAAAATCAATGCTACCTTTCCTTTTTTCTACTTCTGTATCAAAAATGTATTATATCAGGAAAACCACAACATATTTCATATTGTTAAACTCATGTATCGTTACACCCCTGATTCTCAGTTTGAAGAGCTCTGTGTTGCAGTTCTTTATTTTAAGGGGTGCGGTACAACTTAAATGGGAATTCCACAGATTTTTCTAAATTTCTCCAAGTTTCGTTGTTGAGATATAAATAAAGTCATTGAGAGTGGTTTTAATTTGAAATATTTAATTACAGCGAACCTTACGACTCGCATTTACAGCAGTGGTGATAGGAACCAGTTGTCATTATGTCTGCTACACAAATATAGCCATTTTATGTACTGTCCAGAACAAATGATAACCCTGCACTTGTCTTTTAAATAACTAATGCAAAAATATATATTTTCTTTACCATTTTGCCTAATGCCATTTTGAATCTCTCTGGATAAAATAAATGGATCAAAGTGAGTTTTGGGCCAAACCATTATCACAAAACTATTGTAAAAACATTGTGTCAGGCACCGTATTTGTCACAATTTTGTGTAAATACTTTCTGTTAAGGAGCTTTTAGGTGCACTAAACTCTTCAAATGTCTAGTTTCTGTCATCACCACTCTGAGCAGTTCTAACTTGGTAAGTTTCCCTAGAAAGGAGCATGTCACATCGAACCACTGATCGACTTGTATCTTAACCGTTTAATTATGCGGAAAATTTTGAAAAATCTTTGAAATTCCCCTTTAATTTTATCTATGCCTTGTACGTGTGCAAGGTGGATGCCCCATGTATCCTGTGGTTGTTTGAAGTGCACATCCTCCGAAATTAAGATGATGCATCCGCAATATGTAATATCAGCATAAACGTTGGAGACATTATGCCAGACTGTGACCAAGTCAGCCACGGACCAAACAAACCATAACAACCACTTCTATTGTATAGTTTTACTGTTTTGTCATGATAGACAATTGTATAGTCTCCTCAGTGGTTATCATGTTCATTGTTGATCTTCAGAAGAAGTAATCAAGGGAGGCATTCTACTGCTGGCATGGGATTATTCGGATGTCACCTGCCCCCTAGTGGATATAGCTTTTAATCCTCCAGATACACTAAAAATAATTGCAGGTTAGCAATTTGAACAGTGCTGCTTATGTGGCTGCTGTGTGTTCATGAATACACAGTGCTTAAAATCAAGAATCAAGTGGCCCTAATTCATTGTGAACTTTTCTTTACTCCATGGAATTGTATTCAGATATACAACAAATGACCACTTCATCATCCTTATCACCTCCTCATATCTACACCTGTTGTCCATTTTATCAGGTCCACTTGCCACAGTCCACTTTATTAGACACACCTGCTTTATTGGTCCTTATAGATTTAGTCAGAGACAATACCTCATCTGTTGCTGCACAGTTAGTCTTTTACTTTGTTAGTCATCTTCTAGTTCAGGGTTATACAAATGTGGTACTGTAGGGCCGTATCCAGTACAATTGCGTGATTTACCTGCTCTGTAATTGGAGAACTACAAAGTGCTCCTGTATGGTAAGTGGAGCTAATAAAATGGACAGTGAGTGTAGATACAAGGAGGCATACTTAATGAAGTGGCTGGTTGGTGTATACATTTATTACAGACTCTATTTCCACTAGTGATAAAGCGGCTGATGCTCTCCACTAACCTCCATGTCTTTCTGCAGCACCCTGTAGATACATTGTTTCATTTGAGTTTTCACATCATTCTGTTCTCTGCTGGTGTTTCATCTTTTTCTCTGTGTATCTGTTCCCCCACATCTGTCTGTTAACCCCCCTGCGTTGCATCAGGCTTTTAAGCAGCTTGCTGGAGAGGTAAATATACATTATGCATCACACTGGTTTCCTGATTTGCCTGTCCAGGTTTGCAGTGAAGCTTGCCGTTTGTGCTGCTCATTTGTTTTCTCTTGTGAAATTCTAATGGGATAACACCTGCATCTACACACCAGAATATCCGTGCTTAACGGCGCTAAAACAAATCTGAATCTTTCAAATAGAACTATTGTCTTTTTCCTTTTTGCTTCCCACAGAGACGTCTCGGTTGAGCTGCCCTTCGTCTTAATGCATCCCAAACCCGTAGACCTCTCCAGCTCTCGACCAGCCTCAGGTATTCCTACCCATTCATTCCTGCTATACTTCAGCACTGAATACACAGAGTAGCACCACCATAGCATTCATTCAGTCAGACACATCTGAGGCCTGTCTCAAGAAGCACATTCAGCTTAGTCAGGGTTCCACACCAAGTTTCAGCTTCATGAAAACCACAGTTAACTTGCACTGTCAACCTACATGTCGATACTTAGGCTAAGATTTAATCCATGTGTGCACATATTACAATAAACAGCTAACTGAAACATGGAGAAGAGTCAAGCAGCTTACTTTTCAGTGGAGAACCAAGAATCATACTATGTAAATATGAAGAAGGTAAACCTGTTATAACGGCAAAAAAGCAACACTCTCATCAGTGTCACTGTTGTGTTTTTGGCTATTATGATTCCTTTATATTCTTCATATTTGTGTGAAAGAATTTCTTTTTCCTTCTCTGGAAAACAATATTGTTTATATGACTGGCTGTTCTCTGCAAACACCATAGTAGCTGAGTCGTTACTATCCTTCATTTCCTGTCTAGATTTTATGTTGTAATAGCTGAAGACTTCGCAATTTGCAAATAATGTCACCTGAAAAGATTCATGGGAGTCCTCCTCCAGAAGATTGACTTGATTTGTCCAAGAGCTGTTTACTATCCATAACCTCAAATTTCACCCACGCTGGAGCAGGTTAGGTGTGCATCTTAAGTTGCCATTGCAGTGTAGCAGAGCAAAAAGCAATCCACCATCGCAAGACAAAAAATCCAGGATTAGTTCAAACTAAGTTTAAATTTTGCTGGCTAAGCAAGACATCCTGCTTCATGAAACAAGCCCCTGGTTTCCTTGGAACAGATTAAGACCAGAAAGATTAGAGAACCATTATTCAACAAGTAGAAGTTCAGGACTGCACTTACTTTCACTGTGACACTTCTTAAAGGAGTACCGTGTAAGACCTTTTTATTGAAATTGAAAGTTAGGAGGAGAGAACATGCTTAAATATTTTGTTCATGCGCTGCTGCAGTTCACCAAAAGTCGTACATAATTTGAGTGTTTTTTGGACAACGTCATGTGCTTTACATATTAACGTCATAGGCATAGACTCAAAAAGGCAATCTGGGTAAATGTTTAAGTCTCAAATGCAAAATCAACATTATATTGATGAAGATATGATAAATAGATCACTTTATTAATCGCAGAGGGAAATTCTCCATTGCAGCAGTACAAAGCACAGTAAAGAGCAAACAAGAGCAAAATGAACAGGAGCAAAGTATCCCTGTATGATGACAATAATGGATCATTCACGTACATGCACCAAAAACACATCCTTCAAGTTTTGACTCTCTTTGAATAATGTACTCACGATCATCAGATTCATCCGCTTGTGGGATCCGAAGCACAACCAACGATACAAAGTGTTCCTCTGTCTGTTGCATCTAATTAGACGTTTCCTCAAGAGGGGTCTCCAGATTCCCATATCTTACATAGTGCAGCTTTAAGTTTGTTTATAATCCATCATATGATGCCAGTGATTATGAACATTGTTTATTTTCAACAGCTGTACCAGAGGCAGACCCACCTATTGACACCAACCTCATAGAGTTTGACACAAAGTAAGTTTGTGATCATTAACTGGTTTATGAAGAGCAGATTCTTCTAATTAATATTTGTTTACTGAAAAACAAAGATTGTCTTGTGTGAGTGTTCTCTCACTTATTGTGTCTTATCTATCTCTCTCTTTCTGATAGTAGCTTCACCCAGGATGATGACCTGGTGTTCGAAGACTTTGCCCGTTTGAGGTTAAAAGGAAACACTGATGATAAGGATGAGGACTGCTGAGGCTTCCCCTTTCCACTCGACCTAGAAACTCACAGCATCACAAAGACCACCAACTAATCCACTCAAACGAACAGTCTCTCATAATGAAACTTTTTCTTAGGCTTCATGACATCCTTTTGGTGAAGCAGTATTTTGCCAATACTTGACTGAATTGTTCAAAGGAAAAGAGGACTTTTAGAGACCATTTTCTACAGTTTAATGATGGGATGAAAATCTGAGGAAAGGTGCTAAATCAAGGAGTTTTGAACACAGGAGAAAAAAAAAACAACACAGAGAATTCATCCTATCATAAGCAGATTGTGAGCTTACGTGCTGCGTGTGCCAACCTTTAGTGGATAAAAGCAGGAAAGAGATTTGGAAAGATAATCCAAATTGAAAGAACCTATGCTATTTTGTTGTTCTGTGTGATCTTCTAGAGTTGATTTTGAAATGCCTTTTTAAGCTTAATTTTCATGTCTGTTAGTAACATTTAGTGATCACCAATTACAACTGAAATGTGCTGAACAACTGACCATATTGGGCATCCCAGGCAGAATATGGTTTCGCAAACCTCATCGCCCTTCATAACGTTTTACAAAGAAAGCCTTTGTAAGCAATTACGCATGGTTGAATACTAATATGACTTCTGTTTGTGTTATGGCATACTGTATCCAACACTCAGGTATACAGGCTCCTTCATTTTTCATTCGTTCATATCACTGCTGACATGGCGTGTGCTATAGTGGTGCTGTAAAGACCGTTGACGGCTGTGTGTGCGTTTGAAGGGTGTTTTTACATTGCCATTCAGCACCCTCTTGTGTAAATAAAAATGCTGCTTTTGGTGAAAACGAAAACTTCTGCCAGATGACTAGAGATTAATGTCTCGGATTAAAAAAATAAATATAGTCTCCATGTTAATACAAGTTTAATAATTGTGAAAAACATTGTTTTCCATTTACATTTTTTTTTTTTTGAATTTCAGAATTTATTTAATTTTTTAAATAAAATAAAAATGTCCAAGCAACGTCTCTCTCATTTAGTACAATATAATGTTTCAAGAGATGATTTTCATGACCTGAAAAGATTGTACAATCTTTGTACAATATAACTGACTTGGTCAAAGTACAGTGATTCTGGTCAAGGCATTTCTATAAAATCAAGGAGCTTTAGCACAGTGCACTGGATGCTAATTCTTTATAGACTGAATTTAAAAAAAAAAAAAAAACTGCATTCATTCATTCATTCTTCTTTGGCAGTGGCTGTTCAGTTGAATCTCTCTGGATGATTCGTGAGCCGTTGGAAGCTGCAAACATCTGACGATGAGACCCTCCAAAGTGATGCTTGTTCATTTGACCAGCAAAGCGATTCCATCTAGTGAGGAGGAATAACAAAGATCAAATCAACACCTGGGTCAGTGACCAGACGTTTAGTGTAGCGTATGTCTTTTCACTTTACGATGCAGTGACAGTTGTATGTAAAAAGTTTGGCTTCCCTGGTCACATTACATTTGTTAATTTTCTAAGTGAAAAGTTAAACACATCCTCTGCAGGGAACAAACTTCTGACTTTTAATACATAATTACTATTTATTAGCCAATTTTAACATATTTTTTTTTATGTTTTATATGTTTTTATATGTTATGTTAAACTCTGCAAACAAAAAACTGGTACACTGGTAAAATTAGCAGGAAAATGCCATATTTAGGCTTGTTGTCTGTATACTGTTAGTAATAAAGTTATGTGCAGGTACATTTTTCGTTCATCAAGGTACAAACAATGTAAATGTTCCCTCAAAGGTACAACAGTGGCTTTAAGGTCCAACTGTATACCTTAAATAAGCTTTTCACAGGTGAAAAGTGTATATATATATATATATATATATTATATTATATATAACCTAATTTTTTAAAACAGAACAGTAAAAAAGCTGAGACGGGGTGTGTGGAATCAATACTACTTAGAAAATGTAATTTAATGGATTATGGTACAGTTATGTTCCCTGACTAAAGGTACTGAGATGTACCCTTGAGGGCACCACCCCAGTGACTGTTTCATAACTTTATTTCTGAGAGTGTAGAGAGTTTGTTAACTTACATGTAATTTGACTGGGAGTGTTCAGACTTTTGCATGTGATTGTATTAAATTTAAAGCAAATACAACATGCATTTAAATATCCTATTTAAAACCTCAGGAAGCAATACATTTTTAAAGGGCCCATGTCCTAAAGTTTTCTTGTATATTATTTTCTCCTTGAGATACACTTACGATGTTTGTGTGGTTTATATAACAAAAATAGTTTCAGTTCATTTTTACATGGCCATTTTCCAACCTTTCTTTGTCCCTTAGAATTAAACAGACTGTTTTTGCTGCTCTGCCTTTAAGACGGATATGTGTCAAAGATCTTTGTTCTGATTGGCTGCCCTGTATTGTGCCTGATTCAAGCAGCAATCTGGGCTAAAAAATGGGCTGCTTTAGTTTCCAAATGTGGACTGTATGGACTGGGGAGTATATGGAATGCTTCTGCATATATTATAAAAAAAAGATTTTCAGTATAGTCTGCTTTATAAATCAAACACAAAATCAGCAATTTGGTATAATTTTAAAAGAGTTAGCTTTTTCTTCTAAGTCTAAAAAAAAATGGACATCAGTCCATGTAAATGAATCACTATATCACTGTATCAAAACCAATTTAATGACCAAGATGACTCAGTAGGACCAAATAATTAGGTTTAATTTTACAAGAAGTCATTACTCATTACTACTCAGTTCAATTCAACTCCTTGCTACCCAGTATGAAAGTACAATTCGTAATATTGATGCCTGAACAACAACAGACATACAACCTAGAACAGAATCAATTGAATCATAGTCATTTGAGTTGTTGGTGTTACTAGTTGTTACTATGTGTTTATCAATTATAATTATAACAAACTGCAAATAGCATTTCTGGTGGAAATAAGATTTGTCTGTTTTTTTTAATAATGTGTTACTATAAAGATCCATTACAGACACCTTAAACATTATACAAACAACCAAAAGTTGTCTCTGTAATCATTTCTTTTGTCTCCTTGATCAACTTTAGACATCATTGGTCAACCTTTGGTAAAATGAGAGAACTCAGCTCTACTTGTATTAAAGGGGACATAAATTAGGTATATTTGTGTTTATGGGATACTGATTTAAGTGTACATAGTTTATGTTAAATGTTATATTTAGTGGATATAAGATCATTTAAAAATATCTCCACACAGAAAGCAGATATTCACCTCTCTTGAGTGGCATTGTGCTTATTAAGGCGCTCTGCCTCCTCTCTCTTCTCCTCCAACCAGCGCTCAAGCAGCCCCTCTTTTTCTTGACGTGTGACTGCTAGCTCCTCCCTCAGTATCTTCTGCTCCAATCGCAATGCTGCCAACTCCTTTGACTGACACTCCAGTTTATACTGATAGTCTGACAGATCATCCTTTAGTGAGCACGCTTCTTTGGCCAGCAGAACGGCTTCGGTGCGGTAGCGGGCGACTCTGCAGCACCAAGAGAACGCATGGTAAAATAAAGACAGTCTGACTGACTAGAGTGAGAATTATTTCTGATCTGTGACTGGCTGCACTCACTGTGAGTGACAGTACTGCAGCTCCGCCTCCCTGAGGTACAGATCACTGGTCAGATCTGAGACTTTCTGTGCAAGCTGAAAGAAAGAATTAGTTAAATTATTTATCTTTCATCAATAATAATAAAATAACACGCACTACAGGTATTTCCACAAGATTTTTGAAATGAAAAGAAGTAAACACAACTTCTGCAGCAAATAATTAAAAAAATCTGCAGTTCTTAATGCAGTTACTTTTCATTTGATTAACTTAGTAATGAAATTGTATGATGTAATTGTAATTGTAAAATGTAATTGTCTCAAATGCAAAAGTTTGGACACACTACTAAGTCAGTATTTAGTAATGCCCCCTTCCCCCTTTATCCCCTAATATCAAAGCTTGCAAATGCCTTTTGGAGGCAGCTAGGATTCTTTCACAAGCTCTTCTAGTTCTCTGATTTTTTGGGGCTGTCTCATGTGCTCACGATCTACTTACAGATTTTAAATGATGTTTAAGTCAGGAAAAGTGAGGGCCATTCCAAAAATTTCAGCTTATGTTTCTTGAAGTAGTTCATGATGGATTTTGAGGTCCTTCTGGTTAATTTTCTGCTTCAGTTTCTTGACTGACAATCACATTTGCTGATATTTAGTGGAATCTATTCCATGGTTGTCAGTTTATCAAATATAAAAGTGACTGTGTATTAACATTTGTAGAAAAAAATATCTTTTCAATTTTTTGCATAGGTTGTGTTTACATCTTTTTACTTAAAAAATCAACAAAATGTCATTTGGCCAGGAGCTCTTATTATATAAGTATTATACAGCACTATAGAAATCTTATAGTATTATAACAATTCTTTTTGAATGTACAAATCAATAGAAACTACAGATGTCCAATCAATAAGGCTATGTTGAAATGCAGTTAAAATGCACTGCTAGGGTAGACCTAGGGTCTCAAACTCCAGTCCTGGAGGGTCAGTGTCAAGCACAGCTGGGCAATTTCTCCTCTTAAACACACCTTATTCAATTCTTTTGTCAATTACCAGGTTTACTGTTTGTCTATAAGCAGAAAAATCACTAAACTGTGCTGGACATCGGCCCTCCAGGTAGCGGGAGAAAAACCAAGGAAAATGAAGACTTGAAATTGGATTTGTTGTAGATTTTCATTATTTAAAGAAGATATATTAAATCTAATGTCCAACGAAGGAAAAACATACCTCTTGTCTAATATGCTCAGTCTCTTTGAACTGCAGATACAGCTTTGGAGAGTTTTTTCCCTCAACGGGCCTTTTTATTCCATCATCATTTGAACTGTAGCTGTAACATGTACACAAACTGTAACACAATCCAATTCATCTTTCAATTTAGGGAAAAAGATCACACAACAACAAAATGGCTCATAGCCTACCTTTGTCTCTCCAAGTCCTCCCATAAACTCAAATGGAGATTCAGCAGTTCTTCTAATCTGGACACTACAATTAGATTGAAAACATGATTACTGTGCAATTCTCAAATCTTTATCCATGACTTTTTTGTTTTACACATAAAGATAGATAAAACATTGCAAAGATAAACTATCACAGTCTAAATCCCATGTGTCAAACACAAGGCCTGTGAGCCAGATCAGGCCCGCGGCACAATCCTGTCCGGCCCACAAAATTATTTTGATTCTCTATTAATATTAGCTCATTTCACAGTGCGCTGCACTACAATCCCTAGAATGCACATCAGTGTAATTTGTGCCCCCCAAACCATTTTCCCCAACAACAATCTATGCAGTTACACCTCAGTTCAGTGCAATTCTACATAATTCTACACAATTCCACACCAGACATATCACAAAACACTCTAGATGCCTTTCAGCTAAAGGCTGACCACTACAAACACTCAGCTCAGCAGCTCAGAAATTGATCCCAAGAATGAATGAATGAACTTGCAGCAAAGAAAAAAATGCCAAGTGTCTAGATCAAGCACACAGGCAGGTTAAAGAGGTTTAAGAGTTATTTGTAGCTAATGTAGCCCATTGTTTATTATATACATATGGCTAATTCAGGTTATAGCAAAATGTTATTTTAAAATGAAATAAAAATATAGGCAGTCTCTAGCCCACGGCTTTGTTGAGATTTTTAATATGACCCTTTCAGTGGTTTCAAAGAGTTTGAGAGCCCTGGTCTAAATGAGCTAACAGCACAATTAAAAGAGTGTAACAGTGTCAATACTGTATCAAAAAAAGAAAAAAGAACATTCATTTAAGGTTTTATATGAGGTAGTTTAGAGTGCAGATTTTGCACTGTTTTATAAGACCACTATTTTGGACAAGCACTTTATCTTTTGTTTTGAAATAAAATTAATATTTATCTGTGCCGTCCCCATAGCTTATAATCAGAGCTTCGTAGAATCAATACTTTTTACACAATAACATTCAAAAACAAACTAAATATTGACCTTAGAATATAATATCGAATCAGAGCTAAAAATATGTATTGTTACACCCTTGCGTTAAACCCCTAACGTGCAGTTGCACAAAAAATATTTGCTACAAAAGTTGCGTTTTCTTGCAATATTTTTGCACTCGCAAACTTTTTGGGTTTCTTTGCAAAATTAATTGTATTTGCGAGGGACTGCAATTCCATTACCTTTTTTTTTTTTTACCACTGCCCCTTAGAGTTTCCGTGCTACGCAATTAAAAACAACAGGAGGGGGAAAAAAGCATAAATTAGCCCAAACAAAGGTATGTAATCTGGATTTAAAGACACCTGTCGAGCTTACATTCCGAACACTACTTCAGAATTCATGAGCTAATCATTAAAAGGATCATCATTTAGTGCCAACTGACCCCGTTTACTCAAACCTAGGCGTGGACAGCAGAAGAGCAGCTGACCTTTAGTGAAGAGTCCAGAGAAAGGGTCCTTCTGTAAGCAGTCCCTCTGAAACAGCTCGGCGCGCACGTGACTCTTCCACAGCTCCATAACTTCACCCAGTTCACGGGTCAGCGACTTTTCCTCAAACCCTCACTTCTCTACTCGTTTCCCTCAAAGGGAAATCCAACCGGGAGCGACCAAACTGACCTTATTATCCGAGTAAAAGCCCGAAAACCGAACAGGTTTGGCTGACAGAGCACACCGGACACATCACCTCTCCATCCTCTCTCCCTCCAGCAGCCGCTGAGAGATCAGCTCTCGCGTTTTCTTTAAGCGCAGATTGTCCCACTGGGCTTGCCGTCTGCGGGTTGATTTGAGAGTGCGTGTTGTTTTGTTTTGAGGTTTGTTTAGTAATAGCGATTAAAAAAACCTAAATAACCCGATTTTATTCCGTCCTTAAGTAGATGTAAGATGTAAGGTGACTTTCATTGGGTTGTTGCTATCTGTGGTCCGCTAATACTGTCTGTAAATGATTCAGCAGTTACATTCTGACGCCTCATGCAGGGGTTTGCTAATCGTGTTGGTTGGTTCGCCTACAGATGCAGTAAAAGTCTGAAAAATGGCAAACGACAGGCTGCGAGCTCTTGAGGACGTGGAGAAGGAGATCGCCGTCGTTCTTCAGTGTGCAGGTCTGTGTCTCCACACTCAGCTCCTTGTCTGAGTTAGCTGGCTGCCTACTGACTAACAGTGCAGCGGATTTTAGCTAATGTTAGCTGTTAATGGGCCCGTATCCGTCATTTTTCTTCTATTTTACCCCCCATGTACGTCCTCGTATCAATTTAGTGATCATAATTGTTTACATAACCACTTTCCAACCTGTCTGTGTCCCATAGAGTTAGACAGTCCGTCTCTGTTGCTGTGCCTTTAAACTATATTTGTATATGATATATCATATACATACATATATGTAAATTAGTTCAGTTCTGATTGGTTGCCCTGTATTGTGCCTCCTTAAAAAAGCAGTCCGGGCTGAAACACTCCTTATAACTTCAACATGTATAGGTGGACATGCTTTCATGACGTCACAAAAACAATACATTTTTTCGGGATGATTTAGAGCTTAGTTTCCACATATAAACTGACGAATGAAGTGATATGTTTTGAAGCTTTTTAAGAATGTTTGTACACTTCATTAAGCTATTGTATTTAAAAGAAAAGTGAGGACAGGGTGGCAGGCTTTGAACTACTTAACTTGTGCCTTGAGAAAAGAAGATCTTTGGGCTGTGGATGAGCACGAGTTTGAAATAATATATTTTGAATAAATAGTTTATTTTGATGAACTCAAGCTTGAAATAATTTGGTTTCTTTAACCCAGTGGCCCCTTATAAAACATCAACCCAAACGTTTTGTGTTTTACACTGTTAAATGTAAGCACTTTGCCATTATTTTCAGGCAGTAGTATTTTACATTGATGTTTATTTTTTGCTGCATGGCTGATTTATGATTTCTCCCTCTTTCAGGAACCATCATCCTGGAGCTGTCAAAAGAGAAGCACAACGCAAGCTTGTTAGACCGGCAGCTCAACCAGTTCCAGACCTCTATAAACAGAGTGGAGAGTGAGCTCAGCTCCCAGATCCGCTATCTTACACAGGTCGGCATTCTGACTGATTCACATGGATTCTTAAAAGTATTTGAGAGTAGTACTAGGTAGTAGATGGTATTAATTAAATTCAAAATCACAAAATTTTGCAAATATCATGATGTTAGATTGTGATCTTTAAAACCATGCTTCCTGACTGCTGCTGCTTTAAACTAAAAGGATGTCTCAAAGTGGATAAACCTGTTTAGATTTGGCTGTTTTAATTATATTTTCTTCTTATAAAATAACATCAAAATCAACATCAGCTGGACAGAAAACACATTTCTTGAAAGAAAACATTCTATTCCTATAGATTTTAATACCCCACTCTGTGCAAAATGTCCATAAGAACAGAATTTAATGATGTTCAAATCATTTAAACCTTATATTTAAATATTATATATTATTATTATTTATAATATATTTGAAATAGTACAAAGACAACATATCAAGTTGAAACTGTGAAGTTTTATTTTTTTTTTTTGAAAAATATGTTTTGAATTTGATGCCAGAAACACATTTCAAAAAGGTTTGGGACAGAGGTATGTTTACCACTGTGTTGCATCACCTATTAACATCACTCTGTAAGTGTTTGGGAACTGAGGAGACCAGTTGATGTAGTTTTGAAAGTGAAATGTCTTGTGTGATGTAGGATTTCAGCTGCGGAATTGTTCATGGGTGAATATTGTCCTGCTCTGAATTAATTCTCCATACCAGCTACATGTGTACTTGTTGACCCCCCTGCCTTCGTGGTCAAAGGAAATGATGCATTTAAAAAAACTTGCATGTCATAAAGGAATTTAACACCTCTGTGTGATATTAGCGGTGATTTCGGGTTGTGTGACAAGAGGCAGCAATCCTCCACGGCTGCAGTGTGTTGACTTTCCATTCTCTTTTCCATTCGAGAAAAGGTGGCAACAGGACAACCTCACGAAGGCTCAACGTACTCGGCGAGGAAGGACTGCCAGATGGCCCTGAACCGTGCAGAATATGCCCGCGTCAAACTGGGAGAACTGGGACGCACCTGCGAGTTAATGCTTGATCCACAGACATGATGTACTGCTACTGTTTAACATAAAACTTTGATAGTATTTCATGAACCACATTTCATCAGGGTACAAAACAGTCCCTTGAGAAACAAGACCTCATCAAAAGACATTCTCATGTAACTGAAGTCCAAAGAAATTCCAGTAGGAATATCTCTGACCTCTTAAAGGTTGGCTACAAGAGAAATAGACTGTTAGATAAGAAACAAACTACTACTGTTGTACAAAACCCAACTGAGGTTTAGCTCTTTCTGGTTGAAGGTTTTTTTTTTTGCTACATTGTACAAAATTGACATGAGTTTAATTACTGCTTTTTTTTTTTAACAAATAATAAAAAGTGAGAAGTAGTGAAACAATGAGCCTTTTATTTCCACTTGACATGTTATTTAAAAGGACATTTCACATTTCCATCACATACCCTTCACACATAGCACTTTCATAGTGCAACAGCAACCACATCAAGTAAATGAACGAATGAGGAATTCAAGGTAAATAAGTTAACAATAAAATAGAAATAACTCAACATAAAAAGAACAGTGTATTGAGTAGCATATTAAATACATTAAAATAAATGACTATTAAATAAGCATGATGCCAGATTGTTCCGTTTTTCTTTTTTTATGATGCCACAGGATACGTTAAATGTCAGCTGCTTTTATTTTGGTCCACTCAGTTTGACTTTCATTCTATACTTTCCGCTTTTACTGGGTGTTTTGTTAAAACATATCCTCTCAGACTAGTGGTTTTTCAGTTTAAAAGGATCTTCACATACATGTGTATAAACAATCATTAATACTTGATAAACAGTTCATTGATTTGCAAGATTAATTAGTCTCTATTTATCTATATATGTCCCAAATAAAGTTTCTTAAAAGGGGAAGCTTGAACTGCTACAGGAGTCACTCCAATATAATGAATAATGCTAATCCACAGGTTGTCACACAAGCCACCTACAAATAAATAATGCTTGGAAGATTTTGGGAACTGCTTTTAATCTGTTCAACTTATGTCACCAAATACTCTTGACGTTTGTTCAGGCGAACCTGGCATAGAGACACAGCACCAACTCCAACATAGATGGCCGCAGCAATGAAACAGTTGATGCCCACTTGATTGTACAGTGAATAGATGTTCTGGGGTGGGCTTTTGCTGTGGAAATGAAGAAAACACAAACAAAAATCTTAGAATTGTGGTACAGCACCGGCACTGTGGTGACATTAAAGGTACTTCAACCATCATTAAGATGTAAATGAAGTTACTTGGATTCTAGACACTTTCTATGTTAGAATTGTTGACTATAGGAAGTCAACAAGAAATCAAAATTGAACATTATTCCTTATTATGTCCTGATTATATTAACCCTCTATTGCAGGAATTATTACTTAAACATGTTAATGTTTTAATGTGTTGTTACTAAGAATTGCTTAAATAATGGAAATATTTGAGAAAAGAAAAATAAGTGGGGTATTTGGTAAAATGTGCAATTGTACCATAGCACCATAAAATCTAGCACCAAAAAATCTAAATTTTCTCTACAAAAATTATTTTATTGAGAACAAGCCCAAACAAATCCAGTACTTAGTGAAATGTACAACTCAATATTTACACATATTCAAAATGAATATAATTTCAATTGGTATTTGGAATATAGGGTAATAACAACACATGATAAGAATTCCTGGTCATGTGATGTCATTAAGTATTTATCCTTTTAAAGTAAAAGACCCATTTTCCACAATTAAATATGGAAACAGATTTTATATTATTAATTTTTGGTAAATTTTTAGATAAAGTCATTGCTGCCATATGGCAACACCATGTAATGATGCAAATCTGGAAAATCGGTGGAATTTTCCTTTAAAAGACCCGTGTTTCTTTGCAGTCACGTTAGAAATCTTATGTTGATTCAGCATCTTAATGGTGTGCTAAAACGTACACTGGATTTAGAGTGAAGGAGACCCATAAGGGTTTGCATCATGGAGAAAACAAACTCACTCATTACGGATGTCTTCCTCGGTGAAGGGAACATCCTCGATCAGCACAGCTGATTTTGAACAGAAGAAGATCCCCAACATCGCCTACGCAAATAACAAAGAGGAAAAACATGCAGAACCTGTTACAAACGAGCCCATTACATCTTTTCCTCATTGCATTATTTATGCAATTATAATACAATAAAGCTACAATAAAGACGAGTATCAAATATCAGCGTTCACCAGGGCGCAGCGGTTGGCTGGGTAGCTGGCTTGACAATTAGCTACAGTGCTGCAGTCAACCTAACATTGTGCACATATTAAACACGATATTAATGTGCTAGAATTACATGACCTAGATGGCTAGGTAGCTTTGAGCGCCAAAATTTGCAAGGCATGCCGATGGCGAATGACAATTCATTCTGTCAGGTAATAAACTAACATTAGTGTTAGCCACTATTTCTGTTAGCATTAGCTTACTATCTAGATAGCTAGCAATGTCACGAAGAACACAGAGGCTTACCAGCATTATAACTCCCCATATGCTCAGCACAATGCCACAGGCGGCCAGTTTGGGGCCACAAAATAACAGAGACGGCATTGTCTTGAAATTGCTGAACCCAGAAAAACGACACTACTTCAGAAATGTCTATCAGTCACCATCCGCGTCCAACAAATTCACGAAAATGGTCGCAAGCTGCTTCGGCTATCGTCGGCTTGGTTCGTCTGCTTTCGTCTGATGCTCCTCAGGACAGGAGCCAATCACAAGCGCCGAATCTTCCCTCGCGGTGCATTCCGGGGTTTCAGTTCTTAGCATAGTTAGCAGCTTCGCTAACTGTTTATGAAAAATAAATTCATTTTGCAAGAGAAAAAGTATCATACTTGCAGGATTAACCTAGTTTGACTTAGTGTAATAAGTCGGTGCGCTGTCTGCAATAATACCAGAGTTCACGCAGTGGTTATTTGGCAACTGGGGTTACGTTAGGGAGACATAAGCTAAGCTAACTCAGTAGGGCATTTTTGTTTTGGTGCGATCTCAGTTATCTTAGCGCTCGGTAGAACTGCAGAATGACTTCGGCTTCCACTAAGGTAAGAAGACATGATGCTGTTTCTGACAAATGGCTTATGATTGCTTTACGCTTGGTAAATAACTTCAAATGCATGTGTTCAATAGGTGGGCGAAATCTTCTCGGCGGCAGGCGCTGCTTTCAGTAAACTGGGTGAGCTTACCATGCAGCTGCATCCTGTAGCCGATTCGTCTCCTGCAGGGTAAGAGGAGATTTATCACCTTTAAAATAAGGGTGGAACAATTACAATACAGAATCAAAGAATCGGAAAAATCACGTATGAAAAAAGTATATCGAAATTTATACCTGTATTGCCGAAATTCCCCTCAGTCTCTTCCAAGGGTCTCTTGGAGGAAACCACAAAACGTGAAACATTGCAAAACAAATTGTAACTTGTAGTTAATGTTTAGCCTATGTTTTGCACACATTTTAATTGTGCTTTTGTGACATTTAGGTTATATATTTCGGTGTAGAGTTGGGCAATTCGGCAAAAAATGTAATATCACAATACTTAAATAAGTTTTTCACGACAGACAGTATGTCACAATATATATTTTTTCTGACATAAGCTGGAGCACACAAAGTAGTACAACATCTAAAAAATACTGGTGATAACCATGAGTCAATTTAATTGTATTTAGTTTTTACATGTTATGCTACATTACATCCGATTAAACACGACTACGCTCTTTTTTGATCAAATAAGCAGTTGGAAAGTGTTTTTAAATACTGAATGTACAGTATACTTGGCAAAGCGTACTGTCACATGCTGTGATGTCATTCATCATGATAATGATAAAAGTCATATTGCTCAGCTCTATTTAAGAGTTGAGAGGTGGAAAATGGAGACGTTCTGTTTAAGTTTTTATTTGAGGCAGGCCAGAATGTGTGCTGTTTATAACACGGTCGCACAGTTTTGTAAAATGATTATTTTGCACAATGACATGTTACTGAAATAAAATGGGTGTGTTTCTCAGGCAAATTAATTTGTATAGTATGTAGAGACTCTTTTAACACAAAATATGGAAAATTGTTTAGAACATAAACAATATATGTATCATTATAACCGTATTTGTAAACCATTGTAAATCTTCATAAATACAATATAAGTATAGTTATATTAATAGCCTTACTAGGAACCCTAGTGGTATTCACAGGTTTTCATGATCATTTTTTCACATATGATTTCTTGTTTTAACTGTAAGCGTGAATCATCATGAATCATGAATCATACAGATGTACTGGTGATTTGTACATTATATCTTTGGGGTGGGGTTGAGGGATAATTATTTGTTTAAAGTATTGGATTTATGAGTGAAACATTTACTTGATCATCCTCCTGCAAATATATACTGCACTGTGTTTTGGTGGGTAAGACTTGGACTGCTGGTCAGTGTAGTTTGATTGATGGTTCCCTCCCTTCTCCTCCACTTTCCTCTCTAGGGCCAAATGGACAGAGACTGAAATTGAGATGCTGCGGTCTGCTGTGAGGCGCTTTGGGGACGATTTAAACAACATCAGTTCAGTCATTAAGGAACGCACAGTGTAAGTTTTTATGTTATGTTTTGCTGTTGTCAACTGCATTTGTCTGTAAATGGTTTAAAAAAACAATCGTACCCACTTTACATGCTCTATATGTCTACAAATATCATGCACCCATTGCTGACAGCGTTCAGTTGTGTACACAGGTTGTATAGTCTCTATAGAAAGCATTTACCAATAGAATAGAACACTCTAGAGCGTCCTTGCATGAGCCAAAGGTCACTATGCCCAATGCATAGTGGAACTGCATTCTCTAAGGTGATGGAGCTCCATGCGTACCTTTGGGATGAGTTGGAGTGGCATTTGTGATCCAGACCTAATCATCCTCACTGACCTCACTGATGCTCTTGTTGCTAAATGCTATCAAATCCTCACAGCAGTATTCCACCATCTAGTGTAAAGCTTTCCCAGAGGAGTAGAGGCTGTTACGGCAGCAAAGGGGGGCAGCCTCCTTATTATTACCCTTAATATTGGAATAAATGCTGGATTAACAGGTGTTTACAAACTGTTGGACATAAAGTGTATCTGGATAAATAGTATAATTCATCATACAGTATTGTCTCTGTTGAAAGTATCATTTGTCAAACAGAACAGAAACCACATTCACCCATTTAATCATTTAAAAAAATCTCTTGCTAAACTAACAATGCTTTGTAAATAATTCTCCATCTTGTCTCTTTCTCTTGCTTCTCTTGTCTGTCCACAGTGCTCAGATTAAGAGCACAGTGAAGAGGAAGCTGTATGAGGACAACCGGGTCCCCCTCTCACTAGAGCCTCCCAAAAAAACTATGAAGAAAACAACTGTGGTGGCAACTCCAGCACCGATGGCACCAACCATCATTTCAGTTCCAACCTCACAAGTTGTTGTACAACAAGGATTGCAAAGTGCTTCTGCGTTGCCACCCACGATTAAAAAAGCAAAAACTGCTGGTAACTACTGTGTGAAATAACTCAATAACATTATTTGAATTAAAGCGTGTTCATTACATGCTAATTAATCAGTTATTGTGGTGTTCCTCTGCTCCAGATGTTACCCTCAGCGCGCTCAATGACTCGGATGTCAACAGTGACTTGGTGGCTATTGAAGGACTTGGAGAGGGTTCTACCAAGAAGCCCAACTTTGATCAGGGTAAGAGTAGGTCCACTGCCCACTACTAGGCCATGGAATTTTCCAATGATTGAATGTTACTGAATAGTGTTGGATGGTATTGTTACAGTTCAGTATCACAATATTTTCCAACACATAATGGTATCAGACATCATTTGAGTTACTATTAAGAGAGTTAATAAATTCATGCTTCCTAAGTAGTACTACTCTGTACTTAACGAATGCCTTACAAACCTGACATAGCTTGTTTTGATTTAACTAATTTGTTCACTGAAGGGAACCTTATTATAAATGGTCTCAGTGAAGAGCACAGTATTACAGTTGTTATTTAGACTCAAGCCATATTTACGGAAAAGAAACTTTATTCTATTTTTTCTGCTTTGATGTATTATGAACTGGTATTTCAAAACATTTTAAAGTGTAGGATATAGAAATTAAAAAACTCTTGGCCACAGAAACGCTTGCATTTTGTGGGCATTAGAATGGGTGTGATGCTCATTATAGATCAAATATATCACTAAAATGTTGTTGCAAATAAAAAGCAATATCACAGTCTGTCAGTGTCATGGCACAGCAGAACAGACAACCTTGGTAGATAGATGGAACCTCTTGCTTCCATTCACTTCTGGTGTTTGGACTGAATGCATTAAATATGAAGTTTTAGCTAGCGTTTAGCAAGAACAAGTGGATGTGGTACAGTCTATGTGATTGGTGGTGTTAATCATTTAAAGAAAGTTTCTTTGACAGCAGTAAATCATGCTTTGTGTGGTGTTGCTTGAGAGTTATGAATAGGGTTGTTATTGTTATGGGTTAAGTTTCTTTAACTTAAGCATATCCATACAAATAGTATGTGCAAGCATTTATTTTCAATTTTAAACATTGTTTCTTGGAAATATTTGACACTTTTTATGTTTTTCTTTCAGAGAGTCTCAGCTTGGATTCCAGTCTTATAATGAACTCTGGTGATCTGCCTCTACTTTCAAGATGAGTGCCATTTATGAGTGATTGACAGTTCATACTA
The DNA here is from genome assembly GCF_904425465.1 of Colossoma macropomum. Taxonomy (NCBI): domain Eukaryota; kingdom Metazoa; phylum Chordata; class Actinopteri; order Characiformes; family Serrasalmidae; genus Colossoma; species Colossoma macropomum. The sequence goes on from NW_023494804.1 coordinate 27,589,039, forward strand.
TGTAAGATCAGCAGTGCATGTGGATGTACAGACATATATTTGCTGTGCTATTAGTGAGACTCTGGCCAGTTCATGTCTACCGAAAGTTGATGCAAATACGTTACCTGGAATTCAGTGCAGTGACAGCACAGCTAGTCTCACATGCCTAGTTTTACATTTTTGTCAGTTATTCTTTGAGGTAGTTCACTCAGCTAGATCAATGAAGTTCATTCAGAAGGCAGGTTACATTCCTGCTGGGCAACTTAATGAGAAATCTAGCTCTCTTGCTTTGTGAAACGTCCCCAGACGCTCTAGTGTAAGATACTGCAGTTTTGCTTTTGTATTATATTTTTTAATAATCTTTATTTTTTGCAGAAAATTGTGACTGTGTATATATAGTGTTCACATACAGGTTTTACCTTGCTATAATTTGCTGTCAGATGTACATAGTAATGTGGTGACTTTATCTTTTTCCGTGATGCACACAGGTGAAACGACCTGTTGCATCTTGCTTCTGTGTAATGATAACCTTTATGATAAGGAGCTTTTGGAGAAAGTGGACACTGACCTGTAGCCTGTCATCAAATAAAAACCCATTTGTTAAATACAGTATTATTTTATTGTCATGATCATCTTTATATACATTGTAATATACATATTCAAATGTGAACAGCACTTCTTAATCTACTAGAAATGAGCCTTTACCTGGTACAGTATGTGATATTCAGAGGGAATGAATATACCTTTATCTTTTTGCTTTATATTACAGTTCCATAAAAAATACATTATCTTCCTCTTTTCTTTGTGGCAACTGAAACATATTTACATCTCGAACACGAGAGGCAAGAGCCACGGTCTGTCATTTTGTAGAATGCTCCATGCTCAAGGCTTCCCAACTGATATCGCAGACGACTTTATAACAATCAAAGATCATTTTAAAACTCTTCCCTTCTTCCTTTTTACAGAATACTTGTGGCTCTTGGGAACATTCTCTCATTTAAGTGAGAGCAAAAAAAGACAAAAATGTACAAGCCTAAAACAAACCAAACAAACAATATTTTGACTTTTTCCAGATTATGCCTGAACTTGAACCCAAAAATTACTAGAGGACACTTTCACAGAACAAAATTGTGACCGTGGGTTTCTTTGGGAAATGACCTTAAACGTAAATCTGTCTTATTCTGTGGTGTATTTAAATCTATATTGCACATTCCTTTCGAAGACCCAACATAGATAACCATTGGCATTAATCTTGGATAAATCAAACAAAACATACAACTGGAGACTGCAAGTGATAATGTGCAAGTATCTTTGGAATTACTTAACAAGGCATTTCATTGTACCAGCAATAAAGCTCAAAAAAATGAAAGTAAAAATAAAGGCAATTACATTTTAAAATATAATTGAAAAAAAAAAAAAATCCTTCGTTTCTTTTGCAAACTGAAATAGAAGATGATGGACTCTGCACACATATCTTAACATCATAATTAAGCCTGTCAAGCTTGTCTGAATCACAAGACCAAAATTTTTGACTCACGTTCCGATACGAATGAAGAGCACTGTATGCGGTGCGTGACCAGAGCCACAATAGTCTTATTCCTACTGGAAGATTGCTCTGTAAGTATTAAAGCGCATGTCCATAATGTCTGCGTTCAACAATACTGTACATCACACTCTCAAAGAAACCAACTAGACAACAAAACATGTAAATATGATCCCACTCATGTAACAGCAATAGTGATTAACTGATAATGTCTACCACTGTGCAAACAAAATAAACAATGATATTCAACAAATTCAACCATGACATTTTATGCATGAAGGAGAGTTTTATCATACATTCTTTACACAGACAGCCTCCTGCATACAGCTTTTCATTGTTTTTACACAGTTTACAAGCTAAGGGTCACAAGGGCGTCGCTACATAAACGCGGCATTCAAATACATATGGCAAATGCTGGTAAATGCTTTTGGCTTTCATTTGGTGCAAAATTCTCTGGTCACATGTTTATTCTTAAAGTGGAATATTTGAGCAAAGTGCTATATTCATCCTCCATAATGGTGCCCATATAAAATCAGCTGAACAACGAGCTGACCCAGGCTATAGAACAGGCTAATGTTCTGGTGTTCCATACAGTGCCAGTCCACTAAAGGGTCCTTTTCATGTTGTTTTTTTTTAATGAAAACTTACTTATCATAAAACATAAAAAGGACATTTCAGAACATAAAAAAATAAAAAAAACATTTACCTATATATATATATATATATATATATATATATATATATATATATATATATATACATACTGAGCATACACATTAACAGCGTTGTGGCCTAAACAGCCCACTGATTTCCGAGTCTTTCTAGCTAGCTGTCTAACATTCTGCATAATAATTACATTTCGGAAGACCTCTTTGGACCACATCAATGGTTGCAGACTTTAAGAAAATGTGTTGTGCCAATGCTTAAAAATAAAGCAAAAGAAGGCAAAACATGTCTTGTTGTCTATTTGCATGCTCATAATAGGCAAAAGAAACCTTATGTGTCAAGGATAAGTAGTTTGAAATCACTAAAACACTCATATGAATGTGACTGCCACGTGTAAATCCTGAACTTATTTCACAAATGCAAGGAGACTCTGTGAAAAAGCCACAGACTGCCTTGGTGCAAATGAACTATTAACAGGTTATATGATACTGGATGATACAGTGCCATTCCTGACACTGACGTTTAAATCTTCCGTCTTCTGCTCTTCTTCAATTATACTACAACTGGCTTTCTTTATTTCAAAGTCCTCTCAGATACATTTTCTTCAGAAACTGCGGAGTACACTCCTCTTAAAGCACCACGTAGATGGAGAGCTGATCTTAACACAATAGTTACTCAATAGAGCTCTGGAAGCTTGATAAGCAATGAGGACAGAGACATTGTTCTTACTCCAGCCCAACTGATTTCAGTCCCCAGTTCAAGATCCAAACAGGCAAAGATGGCCTTGAAGATGCTGAGTGGGATGGTCTAGATGCCGGGGTGATGGGAGGTGAAGGGTGGTGGAGGGGAAAGTGAAAGAGGGCTGTTCTGAGGGCTTGAACAGATGGTCACAGCTCCTGAGGGAGAGTCCACAGACTGGGAAACACTAAAGAGCAAAGAGAAAAATAGAACATTTAGTTTTATTTCGATCTAATCTCTATATGATGCATCTCTACCACAGACAATTATATTAGCATATTTCTTTCTTAGTGAAAGAACAGAAAACCTGGTGATTTAAGTCAACTGCCCTTTGACTCTTATTGTAAGTATGTTTTGAGTCAATGGGTTTTCTGTTCTACAGGCAAAACAGGGAACATTATTAGCCAGCAATTACTGGCCATGGTAATCAACTATACAATACAAATGCAGCAGACAGAGATAAAAAGTTGAAAAAGATAAGGTTGAGCCTCACCTGACAGTACAGCTAGTTATGTGGGCAGATTCTGTAACTCCGGCAACAAAGAGTTTTTTAGGTGGGCCGTCGGATTCCACTCCACCTGAGTGGAAGGTTGAAAGTGAACAATGTAAAAACTTTATAATATTTAACATTAATAAAGAGATTCTATGATAAATTTGGTACAATTTCTAATATAGCTACCTTCACATACAGTCGTATTCAAAAGTTTGAACACCTCTGGTCAAACTACATATTTGTTAACATAAATTAACACATTAACATAAGCAACATAAAAACAAGTTAAAAGATCTTCTACGGGTAACAATCTTAAATATGCCACTGTTCCTGAACATCTTAGTTTAACAACTTAAAAAATATATATAACTTTTTAACAGGTCACAATTAAGGTTTATTTCCCAATAAGCTAAACTCAGCAAATGAACTGTAATTGTATTGTATATTTAAAAAAGTTTCAAGTGGAAATTTCACAAAAACCACAGTAATTCAGAGTACAGTCTTACCTTTTCTTTTCAAAGGTGCAACCACAGGCCATCTCACAGCAGGACTCACTGATCCCCTATCAGAAATGTGTTATTAGAATCACTTTTAACTTGTTTTACTAAAGCATGGTAATACTGTAATGCTTTCAGCTGTGAGGATCAAGCCTGTTCTGGTTCTGTGAATCATTATAATTAGTTGTAGTGATTCACAGAACCAGAAGAGGCTTGATACTCACAGCTGAAAGCAGTACAGTATTACCATGCTTTACCCTAATAAGTACATTTAACTATGTGTCAGATACAGTAATTAACTGGTTTCTAGGTTTCTAGTCCAATGAGACTTACCCCCGGAACCTTCTTGTTGGACTGGGTGAAGAATTAGGGGTGACACCAGAGTCCTGGGAATGGAATCCCTGAGGCGAAGAAGGCGGCAGAGAGAAATAGAGTTTTATCATCGAACGTTTTCAAGCACAGAAATTTTTTTAGTTTTGCTCAAAACACAAAATCGGCAACCGGCCAATTGAATGTTTTATTTTGGCAGATGTGTGTTGCAATTTCATGAGGTAAATAACAAGAGGCAAGTTAGTGCACTCACGATGTATCTGAATGCTGCTGCTACACCTGTACCAAAAAGTTGTATCATATTTATGCATGACTCGTTGTGCTAAATAGCTAGTTACTTACCTTCGATATAGCACTTTGCTTGATTCATGTAATTTAAATAGGGAACAAATTTAAAGTTGCAAATTTTAAAATGCCAGTTTGGACCACTGAAGAACAAATAATGTTATGTACATTGCAAGTTTGGCTAACAGAAATTACTGGAAATGTGCTAGTGTTTTTCAAGTGTTCATTTACCCCACACAGCATGAGCTTCGGAATGAAAAAAAGGCTATTAAAAATCATCACTTTAGCCATACAGGCATCAGTATCAGAATCGACCTAAAAAATTATTATCAGTTCTTCTCTTAGGTGTGCCAAACTTAACATTAAAACAAAATTGAAACTAAAGAAATACAAAAATAACAAACAGAGATTATTTGAAGCTGAGCAAATTAGAGCACAACACTGTACTCACTGGTGAAAGATGCTCATGCCAATGACTTGCAGGAGGTAAGGGGACTGCACCTGAGGCACTATAAGGAAAAAGCTGGGATTAATAAAATATACTGTTCTGGGCATAAAGTAACATTAAGCCTCTGCATCTATGGACGTACACAGTTACCTTAGTCTCTGTAAACTCCCTCTGAGTGTGAGTTCCATATTCTCCATCTATGGATAAAACCATTGGTGCAATTAGTGCCAGTGCAATCAAGACTGTGTTCTCTAAACAGGACTCATTTAAAATGCACCTAAATATTAACGCACCTCTAGAAATGATGAGACACCGGAAACCAAAAACAAATTAAATAACCCTGACAAGCAGCAACACTTCTGTTCAATACTGAAGACTTCACTCACCTGCCGCCTGTGGTCAGGCCTCTCGCCGGACAAGGAGAATGGGGAAAGAGGGAGGGTCTATAACAAAAAACAATGACATTCACTTTGCAGATGAACATCATCACAACGGCTCACTTCAACGCCTAGAATACAGATAACCAGCCACTTACCCTGGAGGGGCAGCTTGGGTTTACAGACACGCTGCTCCGCCGATAGCGGGCCGAGCTGTTAGAGCTGAACACAGTCATCCCATCACTGTCAAAAGTGAAGTAAAACATAAATCAGTACACTTTCTAAGATTAGGCAATATATATCCAAACTCTGCACATTTTAGTGATCCTCCTTCTCTAACACAGCTGGTTCAACTCAGGAAAGGCTTGTTAACTAGTTAATGAGTTTAATAACACTAAAATGTGCATCATGAGTACTCAAGAGCAGAATGGAGAAACACTGCAATATGAGAATGGAGTGTAGTGTGTATAAATACTAAAGGCGAACAGTATTGTAAAAAATTATATATGAAAAACTGTAACGAAATTTAAACTGTATCGCCAATATGCCCCTTGGTTTCTCTGAGGGTCTCTCTGACTGCTTTCATGGAAATGTGAACAATTTGAAACAGTAACCTGTCGTTAATGCTAAGCATATATTTTTAACATATTTGACCGTACTTTTGTGACATGATGGTGGTGCTGAAAATTAAGACTACATATGGTGTATTACATTAAGACTATATAACAGGAGTACATCAATGACATTGTTATACAGCAGTCCAAACCTGTGACAATGTGCACTGTGGAGAGTGGACATTCCATTAATTATGCCATCTAATGCAAATGCATTACACCAAACACCAAAGTTTGCAGACAATCAGCACCAACCAACAGCTCACTTCAGCACCCCAAAAGCCTCCCGGCTCTAGTGTGGTTAGTAAGTTGTGCAGAAAAATGACTATAGACATAAATCTTGTTCACTAAATTTTATTCATAATATAATGAGAATACGAAATCACTAACCCAGTGTCATGAATCAAATCCGACTGCAATCTGAGTGTACAGTCCCATGCAAATGTTTGAACTCCCTAAATGAAATGACGTTTCATTGATTTTTTCAGTGAAAATAAGTTAATGTTTCCTCTACAAGGAACAAGTTCTTTTTCGCATACCATATTTTGTTCTTGTTTTTTTTTCAAATAAGTTAAATTCAGCACATAAAGTGTAATTGTGCAATTAAAAGTGCACAAATATCAACAGAACTTTGAATTTGACCAGGGCCGCCCAAACTTTTGTATACGGCTGTGTCATTACATCTTTATTATACAATGCTACAGAAGGCTGTATATGTGCACTATTTTATAAAAGTACTACTTCACACAAGAACATGTTACTTTGCAGACTTTGAAATATTATCAGCATTTTTTTCTAGCCAAAGCAATCTGTGCAGTATGTAATTAGAGCTCTGTAGATACATACGTATGTTTTCCGAATCGGAAATCGTTTTGAACCTGAAAATGTATGAAACCTTATACAGATTAACGCGCACAGTTGATGGTCAAGGGCAGTTGCAGATGTAGTTCTCTCACCTGACGTTGGTGATCATCGGGGCGCTGTTTGACCGCCGCAGCGCGCCGCCTCCACCAGCTGCGCCTGCGCACTGGTCCACCTCCATCCTCTCCATGGCTCTTCAGCGAAGCGGAGTGTGGTTGGTAGAGGCGGCCGGGCCGAGCGCGCTCTACCGCGGCTTGAGCCCTTAACCGAACGCGGCGAAAGCCTGACCAGCAGGCCGCACGCCAAACTGTTCGAGCCAATGCAAAGCCGCCTCGATAAACGAGCGGGATTTATATCCCGGGGTCTCCGCACTGTCGCATTTTAGTTCGAAGTGAAGAGTTTTGAAGGCGGGACACAGTTTTTAACAGAAGCCCCCCTCGTTAACTTACAGGCTGCTGAAGTTACGGAGCAGCTCCGACAGGTTTAATGTTGAGAGCCGCCAGCAGACACTGGCTGGAACTAGTTCTGTCACTTTGGGCTGCCAGCAAACTTTTCTGTCAACTCTTCACATCACATTTAATACAAACGGAAACCAACAAAAAGCTGCTAATTCCGAAATGTAGCAGATTTTGGGGACAGTCGAGGTTGGCTAGTTAGCTGCCTAGCTATTTTCCAAGTTTACCTGCTACTTTGTAAACCAGCCGAATAAAGCCGTTACGCGCTCCATGAGAAAAATCCTCAGCAGTAAGTTGTCCAGGTGGATGCATTCTTCTTTCAGAGAACGCGAGGTTCGCTTTTCAAAGCGCTTGTGGGATTCAAGCTAGTCGAGAAGTTTCTCAGTCTTTCATTAATTTAGAAAATAAAAAATATTACCCGCAACCAAATAGTGATGGTCTTTCTCCTTGAACAACAGCACCCCGGTCTGGCCGTGGAGGGAACTACAGGCTGAACTGAGTGCAATGGACACCTTTGATCTTCGAGCCGTGTTCCTCCATTGGGTCTTTCATCATGTTGCTTTTCTGCTTTATATGACTTCACATTTTACTGAGCAAGCCGTCTGATTCTCTGCGTTACGTCTAAAGCAAATAACGTCTAAAAAAGAAGGAGAAGAAATTTTTGTTTCTGGCAGCAGTATGTAAAAATTGACTTGTTTTCTCAAAATATTGAGTCATCAAAATAATGTCTTTATTTCTTTATTTCTCTTAATTTTGACTCAATATCTCAAATTTGTGTCTTTTTTTCTCCAAAATATGTCTTTAAATTTTATTTCAAAATTTGACTTACTATCTCAAGATGTTGAGTTATTAAGGCACAGTTTTGACAATTTGAGTCAATACATGTAAAACCAGTAAGCAATTGTTTCGGGGTAACAAATTATTTTGAGATACTAAGTCAAAAATTTGAGATAGTAAGTCATTTTTTCAACATAATACGTCAAAATGTTGGCCTACAACTCTACCTGACAGGAGTGCACTTCCCTAGTTAGATATATGTATCATTCTACAGAAGTACCTCAAAACTCTGTTCCTCCTAGTAAGCAAATGTTTATGAGTGCAAAAAGGGGCAAGTTAAATATACTTACGCAAATCATGTTTAATATTTAGCACACAGCAACACAACCATTTTAAAGGTTTAATAGACAAATATCAAACAATATTTGATCAATTTGAACAAAAATGTATTTACATGCTGTTCTGTATTGAGTATTGCATGTCCCCAAGCCTAACTCCCAAAATTACAATAAACATAAAACAAAGTCAAGATATCCATACACGTTTTTAAAAGGGTCACTATGAACACGTTATTATTTGCAAAAAGAGAAGATTTAACAAAAAGGTTAATGTGTTTTTCATTCATCTGTAAAAGTTGATTGCTGCTTGTTTGTTTTTATGCACATATTTGGAGACGAGTGCAAAATTAATCTGGACTGTCACAACCGAAATAAATACAGTCTCAACAAAAAAGGTACCAAATCGTCACTGGGTTTGGTACCCTCAAGGGTCTTGAGTGTTTTTAGTCAGCAAACGTAATTGTACCACATTTCATTGCAGTTCTATTTTTAAGTTGTACTGACTCCACACACCCCGTCTCGTCTGCAGGCCTTTTAGTTTATTGTTCTGTTTTAAAACATTAGGTCATGAAAAGGTACAAATATGCACCTTTCCTCCGGAAACACTTACTTAATGTGCACAAATGGACCTTAAAACTATTGTTGTGCCTTTGAAAGTGTATTGACATTATTTATAGCTTGATGAACGAACCTGCACAGTACTTTTTTCTGGCAGTGTATGTCAATACTAAAGCAAACTTCTGTTTAGTCTGTTTAGTACTGATATTTTGGGAGACATTCTGTTGCCACTTAATGATTTCTTTTTTAAAATAATGTCTCACATGCTGTACATGGTGTGATTAACACAGTTAAAAGTCATAATTTTACATTTTTCACTGAAAAAGGCATTCAGGGGGAGGCAAAAATGCCCAAGAGTACAACAGACTATATGATTACAGGCAGAAGATTTCAACATTTGACATCTAATGTAGAAAAACTGGATCAATATTTATGTCAGATAAATTAACATCCAACTAACATAAATGAATATGATAAAACAATGCAAAGGGTATTGACAACTAAAACAGCTCTCAAAAATAACCAAATAAAAAAGGTTCTTTATTGTTCAGTCAACAAAAAGAAAAAAACTGCATTTTTTTTCGATATATCCTCAGCAAATGTCTAAATTTTAGTTAGTGTGCAACACAAAGGTAAAGAGATTTCAACAACAGAAGACATTTTTAATGTTTCTCTTGCAGCGAATTTGAATTTCTTCAGAAAACAAATAAATAATCATTTTCTGAATAATCTGAACAGCTGTGTTTTGCTTTCCCAAGAATGACATTCATGTAATTAAAACAGCAAAGTTTGGATTAATTTAAAGTTAATCTCTACAAACAACATATGAAACTTCACAGCAGCAGGTCTGTCACTTAGCAGCAAACGAGCATCACACCAGATTTTCAGTAGGAATGTTATGGTCTTATGCAATAAGAATGATCTTCAACAGTGGAACTCCACAGCGTGGGGTGTCTTCTGTGGGAGAGCCCCCTGTGCTGTGTAAACTGCTGTATGGAAGAAATATGCTGCATTTGAGCTTGAGAGTGTTTGAGAAGTTAGACTGCCTCAGAACAGAAATACAATACATTTAGGGTTCAGCTACAGCAGTTTAATCTATTAGTACTGATAGAATATTATTAACTTAATCAGGACAGAAAAGACAGACAGTTCATTATTGCTTATACCTTTTAAGGTCACTGTGCTGTGAATTAGTAACGTTGTTTCCTGTTTCCTTTGTATTTATTGACTCACTGTTCCATGTCGATCTAATCAACAAACTCATTACATCCTATTAGCTGCAGGAAACATACAGTCGTATACAAAACTTGACCTTTGGTCAAATGACATATTGTGTTGTTTTTCAAAGCGAAAATAAGTTAACACATTCTCTGCAGAGAGGACACTTAAATATGGCATTTTAGTGCACAATTTCTGTTTGTTTGCTGAGTTTAACAGGATGTCCAGTCTTGTCTGCACAGGACCTGGGTGGCTGCAGGTTTTAATGCCAAACAAGTAGTAGCAAACCTTCTTTAATCAGCTGCTCTCAGTCTTCAAACAATTCATCATGTGTGTTTCTACTTCGCTGGAATGAAAACCTGCAACCACAATGGCCCTTTACGGCTAAGAACGGCCACCTCACGTTCAACATATTGACATGAGTTTAACACATTTTCCAATGTGTTAAATGCAGCAAATAAACAGTAATTAAAATGTGCAGAAGTGTGTTTTCTGTAGAGGATGTGTTAACTTATTTTGAAAATCAACAAAACATGTCATTTGACCAGGGCAGACAATCTTTTACATATAATAAGTTTACACATGTATAATAGATGTTATATTGGGGTTTGTTTTTTTAATTTAATCTATTTAATTTTTAAATCTAATTTTTAATTTTTAATCTTTTTAAATATTCTCTAACATTTTAGATTAATTAATGAAAAGTTATTATACACAAGTAGCTTTGAAATTACTGAAAGTAAATCTAGTTTAACTAAATGTGACAGTAAAGTAAATCATTCGGAAATGTGAACAGAAAAGAGGTGTAACTTTGTGGTCATAAGATTAGAATGGAAGTTGGGCCATATTACTGCCATATTATAGCTGAGAATTTGTAGGAAAAAAGTGCTACTTATTGTTCCTCATGAAGAGTAAACAGAATAAATAAATGCATAACATTCAAACACAGACAGTTTATATGGAAGCCACTCATGTTCACACCTACAGTCTTAAAAATAAAGGTTCCTGAATAGTTCTTGGCTTGGATGTACAGTTTGTGGAAATACCTTTAAAGACAAGAGATTATGTCACAATTTTGGAGCCATGAATAATTTTTCAGATTTTTGGATAAATTGCGTCTAACATGTCTTAAACTGCTATCATAATTACTGAAGACTCAGTCCATAGTCCACTAAAAACCTTCCTGTAGTTACCTGTAGAATCTAACTAGAATATCTACATATAGATCTGGTGTCTATTTCCTTTTTAACAATGCAGTATTCACACAAATGGTGCATGTTTTCTGAGATCTTACTGGGTTTTCCAGTTCTGAGGCTGATTCCTAAAATCATTTTTCTTTAAATCAGCTTGTCTCTACATTCAGACTAAAAAATGTCACCACGCAGAAGGCCTGCATTCATGAAATGTGATATATTCTGAAGGATATTACAGAAGGATTTCCTAAAATATTGCTCCTAGCTGGATTTATGCTAGGTTTTGCAGTAGTAAATGGCCTGAAAAACATTTTTATAATAGCAGTGTTTTCTGGTAATTTCAGTTATTTATTCTGTGAAATTTCTCTTTTTCTTCACAATGAAATAAACATGTAAATTCTGACATCATCCAAAGGCTAGATTTTTGGTTTTTGAAAATTTGTGAATGTATGCATATTTATGTACATAACATCTCATTTGCATACACAAATGTGAATGTAATTTCTTGCAAAACTTCAAGTACAAAAATACTTAGTAACTAGCTGGATTTATTACCAGAATACAAGATTCATTGTGATGCTTCTTGTTCTAAAGAATTACCCAATTCATGTAGTGTCGTGCCTTAATTGGTACAGAACCTTTACACTGTGTGGAGGTTCTTTAAACTTTAAAAACGTTCTTCACACTTATCTTATTTATGGAAAAAGGTTCTATGAAGAACCACCCCTTAAAAACTTTTTAGGTAGCTAAAAGTAATCCGTCTATGGCATTGTAGCAAAGAACCATTTTTGGCACCATTATTTTTAAGAGTGTAGGCATGACCCTCGAGGACTTTGGATAATTCTCACGATTGAGGTTTGCATGTTTTTCCCTGTTGCTCTCCACCTTCTTGCTTTTTCAGTCCTCTGAAAATACTCAATGGCCAAATGAGACGTGTGTGAGCATTGCCTTTTGTACATCCACAGCAAGGGATGGTTTTGTCCCCGGTGAGGAAGTAGAGCAGAGCATTGAGCCATGAATTGCAGGACGCCAGGGGTCGAGTGATCTTGTAGCAGACGGAGATGGCGTGCATGGTGTTGCACTCTGCGTTCCTCTGTTTGAGGATGAGGAACAGAGTCCGGGTGATGTGGAACGGTAGGAAACACAACGCGAACAGGAAGGTGATGGTGATGATAGTCTTGATGGACTTGCGGCGTCTGCTGATGTGTGGAGAGTACTGAGAGCCAGCGATGGAAATGGACGTCCTATATCTGTCCTCACTGGGGCCACTTTCAGTATCTCCAAACTCCTGGACATATGGCTGGGTGTGCAGGGTCTGAAATATGGTTCTCACCACCTGTGAGTAACACCACGCAATGATGGTGAAGGGAACGAAGAAGCCCAGCAGGTGGAGAACAATTCCATATGGGACATACTCTGAGAATTCATTGTCTGTTGCAACGTCAAAGCAGTTCCTATACATCTCCAGTCCTGCTCTGCTTAGCCTCTGCCTTGAACCCAAGTTTCCTCCATCCGCATTTTCTACCACCCTCATGACTTTGCCAGTTTGGGCAAAACGAAAGATTGGGCAGGTCAGTAGGAACACCGTGACCCACACCATGGCGCATACGCTCTTCACAGCGCGCTTGCTTTCCAGGGCAATGGTCCTGATGGGGTGGCAGATGCCCATGTAGCGGTGCACAGAGATGCAGGTGAGGAAGAAGATGCTGCAGTAGAGGTTAAAGTAAAAGAGGAAGCGCACCAACCTGCACATGAAGTCCCCAAACACCCAGTGGTCACGCATAACGTAGCTGGCCACCAGGAGTGGCAGAGACAGACTGTACATCAAGTCAGTGGAGGCCAGGTTGACCATATAAATCAAAGAGGCGTTCCAACGGTGGGCGCCACGGTATGAGCGCAGGAGAACGGTGGAGTTTAGGATGACGCTGAGCAGAAACGTGATGGAGTAGCATAAAGGCAACACAATGTACTTGTATGACTCATCGTTGCTGCAGTTGAACAGTTCTGTCAGAGTCGAAGCTGAGTGGTTGCTGGAGAAATTAGAGTCCACTGAAGAACTTGCCATAGCTCTGAAAGAAGCCGAGCTCTTCATCATCAGCTGTTTCTGACATAAAGAAAGAGCTTCATCCTGCGCTTCTGTTTCACTGTTAACATTCCTGTTTGTTGTCCAATCAGTTTAATTTTAAATCCTCAAGTATATGAAGTCCTACATCTATGAAAACACAAACGAGGGTTTTAAACAATTAACTCTTAAAATGAAGTGAAGACACCATATCAATTTCAAAGTGCAATCATGCTGTAATACGTGCTGTAAGTTAAGTGTCAGCTTTGCTCTGCCTGCCCTGTATTACCAAAGGAAATTCATGTTGACCAATCATTCAATTGTGCTGATTCAGCCTCACTTGGTCTATTAACCTTTCAATCAGTAACAAGATTCTCCATTCATCCTTCTCTTTTCTCATCGTGTGCTTTTTGTAAAAAAAAAAAAAAAACAACTAATATTTCGCAGATATTGTGTGGTACACCAGCATGATCTACATTTGCTGTCTTAATATGCTACAGGCCTCAGTGCATAGTCAACATGTGCAGAACAGTCAAAACACCTCAGTCTGGCCTTTACGCCAGTGTCTAAATGTCAAGTGTTTGTAACATGGAGGTTGCTTTTGCAACGCAACAGTGTGTGTTCCTGCAGGTATGTGTCGGTAAATAATTAATATGCATTCATTCAGACAGAAATGCTGAGCGGAAACCCAATACAGCGTACAGTACAGCGTGAGACTTTAGAAATCCTGCAATAATAGAAAATGCAAAACATTAAAGGGTTGATCTAAACCATTTAACCACCAGCACTTAAGAGGATTCCTTAATAGAAGGTAGGTCACTCAGCACTTCTAAAGCTATATCAGAACTAAATACATTGATAAGTTGAATTCTTTACCTGTTTTTTGAGTGAGTAAAGTAAATCACCATTCAGGACAGGTCCAGTGTGTACCATCTGTACCCCCGTTTATTTTGCCAAATAAAACCAATCCAGGAATTGGCTTTTGTAGACAATTATCTTCTCACTGATTCTGTTCTCTTGTTGTCCTGCTACTGATCTCTCTCGTTCTTCAACCAGCCCTTACTGTGCTTGGCTGAGCGGCTGAGCTGTGTAAGGCTGAAAGCTCACGTCCAGTAGATACTGACATGCGCTCCAGCAGGTAGAAAGTGGATCTTTGTCAGATTGTCTGTTACATTGTACGTTACAGTGTACGCTTTTCATCTCGTCAAGCACGTACAAATTCAGCATTTGATCACATCTTTAGTTTATGCTATTTCACACAGTTTTAGATGCAATTACATTTTACCTGAGCTCTTTGACCATTTTATCAGTTAATGCGACTGTGCTTAATACACTCGTTTCACTGCCACACTGACTAAAGTGGCACTGCTGTGCTTAGGGTCAGTGGTGGTCCTATGGTGGTCCCATTCCATTGATGGACAGGGTTGAAGGTGACTGGCGCATTGTGCAGATGGGCTACAGTCAGTAACTGTAAACCTAAAGTGCACCTATATGGTAGGTGTTTCTGATAAAATGGCCAATGAGTGTAAATCTAATAAACTGGCCACTGTGTACACAAAACACAAAGCTTATACAACTCTAACACATAAGGCTATTTACAGTTCTATGCAAAAGTGAGAGACCAGTCTTCATTTAATTTATTTTCGGTCAAAACGGCCATTAAGTTTAATTTTAAATGTCTATTTTTTCACGCCCCCCAAGTTCAGTCTTTGAAGCTTTGGTTACTTTTTCTGCTAATTATTCAAGTAATCACAAACACATACAGTGATGTTAAGGTCTGGGCTCTGAGGTGGCCAGTACATTGTTAAGACATCACCATTAGTT
This sequence comes from Colossoma macropomum, assembly GCF_904425465.1. Lineage (NCBI taxonomy): Eukaryota > Metazoa > Chordata > Actinopteri > Characiformes > Serrasalmidae > Colossoma > Colossoma macropomum. The sequence goes on from NW_023494804.1 coordinate 27,604,295, forward strand.
TTTTTATTTGATTTGTGTATTTCCTTTTCTCAGTCCAAGTCAAGAACTATTCAGATAAGTAAGAGTGGTGGGTTGTCTTTTCACAGTAGAAGGATGGACAGAAACACCTGATTTTTTTTAGATCTGAAGTAAGAGTGGAGCTTGATTTTCTCCTCCTTGTTTATCTGATGGGGACAGTTTTGGTGGTCTACCAGGTCTTGCACGGTCGTTATGAGTCCCATTTTCTCTATATCTTTTGATAAATTTTTATATTCCAGATTTAGAATTTCCTGTTTTTTAACTTACAGTCCTTTTACTTTTCCCTTCTTCCTCATGCAAGTGGGTTATCTTTTATCTAACCTCCTAAGAAATATCTCCTGAAACTTGTTCTTAATGGCTGCATTGACTGGAAATTAGGCAAGTGAGGGGTGGTCTCTCAGCACTGATGCACAGTGCTGTAAACACACAAAATCATTACACATATTTGATGTTTGAAATTTAATGTCTGAAACTATGTAAGCCAGTGGATTCTCAGGACTGGAGCTAATAACCACAGCCTTCTATCATCTTAAATGGCCCTCTCAACATTAAATTCCAACACTGAAGAGTACATTGTTGCTTTGATTAAAAAAAGCCCTTGCTTTTCCAAAATGGGGACTTCACAGGAGAATGAAAAAAGTAACCTTTAATGTCTGTTAATGTAATGAGATTTTAAGTAATTTTGGACCATTTCTGTTGACCAATGCATTAATAAATGTCCAGAGAATGTGAAGAGCAGCTGTTGTTTTGGGTGGAGTTAACATAGTTTTAATCTGACAGCAATGATATAAAATACTGACTTTGCAATTAACCAGAAGAACTACTAACTCATATATTAAATAAATGTTACAAATTTATTCAGTTAATATAAATTCTGTCAATTTAAAAAAAAAAAATGTAACAACAGAAAGTGTCAGTTATTAAATTCTCACATGCAGTGAAGCTTTTGGCTGCACCTCCATGGCTGATATTATAGATTATTTCATGCAGGTCATATCCACAGGAAGCATCTTTAATTGAAAATGAATCACTGATTAATATACCTCACAGTTATTGATCGCACACAGATTTCATAGCAGCTTTCATAGTTCTTATAGGTGCTAAAAACTGACCCTATGTGACCAGGCGTATTTCTTTAGATAATGAGAAGCATGCTTGTTTTATGCTTAAAGAGCTACTCATTCACATTTATAAAGCCAAATCTCTCACAATAAAACTTGTGACTGAAAATAATCCGACTCACAAACTGACCAACATTTCTGTGAGCAACTCAAGACAAACAGGATGCTGTGGCTTTAGTTAGTGGAAAGGCGGATAAGAGTATCTTATCTAATAGTACGCTGCTGATGTCGAGAAATCCCACGTTCCACTGTAGTCCATGTAGTCCATATAATTATGGCTACTCCTGACTTCACATGAGTCATAGTTATGTCATATCCTGTACATCCAGGAGCATAGCATCTTGTTTTGTTCGAAGATGGTCCCGCACCACTAGATGCTTCACCAGTTCTGAGCTTAGATCTGAAATTAATAATAACACACATAAATACATATAGTATATAGTTACATAATAACAATAATAGTAATGAGCTGTAATATGTAAGTTATGTAGTAGTATGTTATATAGTATGTAGTAGATAACCAAGGCCACAACAGAATTAATTATAACAATAGCTATTATTATTATTATTATTATTATTATTAAACTAGTTGTATACAGTACTATGCAAATGTCAGAGACCACCCTTTACTTATTTAATTTCCAGTGAAAATAGCCAAAGTACAATTTATTAATTTTTCTTTGTCATAAAAAGCTTAAAACATCTTGCTGTTGTCATCTTCAAAATGGTCCATCTGTTTCTCTGCATACTTTGTTAGCCCCCTTTTACCCTGTTCTTCAGTGGTCAGGACCCCCTTGAACCCTCACAGAGCAGGTACTATTTGGGTGGTGGATCATTCTCAGCACTGCAGCAACACTGACGTGGTGGTGGCGTGTTAGTGTGTGTTGTACTGGTACGTGTGGATCAGACACAGCAGTGCTGCTGGAGTTTTTAAACACTGTGTCCACTCACTGTCCACTCTATTAGACATTCCTACCTTGTCAGTCCACCTTGTAGATGTAAAGTCAGAGACGACAGCTCATCTGCTGATGCACAGGTTGTGTTGGTCATCCTCTAGTCTTTCATCAGTGGTCAGAGGACATTGCCCACAGGACGCTGTTGTCTGGATATTTTTGGTTGGTGGACTATTCTCAGTCCAGCAGTGACATTGAGGTGTTTAAAAACTGCAGCAGCACTGCTGTGTCTGATCCACTCAGACCAGTGCAACACACACTAACACACCACCACCACATCAGTGTTACTGCAGTGCTGAGAATGATCCACCACCCAAATAGTACCTGCTCTGTGAGGGTCCATGGGGGTCCTGACCACTGAAGAACAGGGTGAAAGGGGGCTAACAAAGTATGCAGAGAAACAGATGCACTACAGTCTGTAACTGTAGAACTACAAAGTGCACCTATATAGTAAGTGGAACTGATAAAATGGACAATGAGCATAGAAACAAGGAGGTCATAATGTTATGCCTGGTCGATGTATATATATATATATATATATATATATATATATATATATACACACATTTTCACTTCTTTTCCTTTGTCTTTTCCCTTTCTTAATCAAGTGGGTTATTTTATATATAATTTCCTCAGAAATATCTTGTGTAAAATGAAATTTTAATAAATTGACACTAGAAATTAAATAAATAAAGAGTGGTCTCTGACTATTGCACAGTACTGTATTACAAGTGCTTGCCACTCGATCTATTACCTGACAATAACAAGCAACTCAACAACATCTACATAAACTCATGTAATAAGGAGGAGGACATGTTAACCCTGAATGTCTTCATTGAGGGAAGCACTGAGGGCATTTAGCTGAAGCACGGAGCAGGTCTGCAGGTCACTGCGGCTAAGCATTTTTCTCCGAATGTTTACGTCATTGGGGGTCTTCTGCTGAATCACCAAAACACACCTCAAGCATGTAAGTAAGTCTTGCACAAAAAATTACAGTTACCTTCACATTTAGTTAATTTTAGAAGGTGATATACAGCTCAGGCCTCCTCTCACCTGCTGCTCCTGCTTCTGTTCAGCCCAAAGCTTATCTCTGAGCTCTCTCAGAGCCGCTCTCACTTCCTGTTTCAGACCAGCACAACAACGCCCACGTCCTGCTGTGTCATGCGGGCTCTGGTGAACAAGCAGATTAAAAGAGACATCTTATTACGTACATCCTGCTGTGGTACGACAAACTGCAGTACAAAGAAAGGAATTAGTCTAAATGCAAATTAAGTAGAGTTGTAGTGGTGCCGATACTCTACGCTCACCTTTTCGCTGGATGTCCCTTCATCATCCTCTTCCTCGCTCTCACTGTTGTTGGTAAAACACAGCTGCAGGTTTTTAGGGCTGTTAAACCTACAGGAAAAGATAAGAAACTGTGGTGAAGAAGAGAGTCAAGGTTATGTTTCCCAAACATGCTGCAGTACAATATTTCCATAAAGCTATTGACCAGAGTTGTGTAGATTGACCTAAAAAGCTGTTATTTAAATAAAATAATGACTAAAATAATGAATATAATTATGAAATAAAAGTAGCACCAGGGACATTTTGTCCATCAGGTGTGCAAGTTAGTACATAAAGCAATGAACAAAAAAAATATGACCATCCGCCCAATATTCTGCTGGTCCTCTGTGTGTCACCAAAACAGCTCCGACCCACTGAGGCATGAGCTCTACAAGACCTCTGAAGGTAACCTGTGGTATCTGGCATCAACAAATTAGCAGAAGATCCTTACAGGTGGCATAGAGGAGCTGCTGCAGATGGGCTACAGATCTAGCACATCCCACAGATACTCGATCATATTGAGATCTGACGAATTTTGAGGCCTTGAACTCTTCATCATGTTCCTCAAACCATTCCAGATCAACGTCTGCAGTGTGGCAGGGTGTTGAAAGAAGCCACGGCCATCAAGGAATACCACTTCCAGGTATTGTACCTGGAGTGTACCTGGTTCGTAACAATGTTTAGGTAGGTGATACATGTCAAACTAATGTCCTCATGAATGCTCAGACCAAGGGTTTCCCAGCAGAACACTGCCCAGAGCATTGCACTCCCTCCACCAACTTCCCACAGAGCATCCTGGTTCCATCACTTCCCCAGGTAAATGGTGTGCATGTACCAGGCCGTCCATGTGATGTGAAAGAAAACGGAACTTATTGGACCAGACGTATTGGACCTATTGGACCTTCTTCTAACCACCATTAAAAATTTCTATGACTTGTGCCACAGTAGCCTTTCTGCCAGTTCAGACCAGACGGGACAGGTTTTGCTGCCCTATCTCCAGTTCGTGGTTTGTCCAGGAGACCAGGAGAACCCCACAAGCCTTGTCATACTGGAGATGCTCAAATCCAGTCATCTGGCTATAATGATTTGGCCTTATTCAGAGCTACTCAGGTTTTTACACCTGCCCATTTCTCCCTCATCCAACACATTGACTACAAGAACCGACTGTTCGTGTGCTATAAAATAAATCCCAGACCTTGACATGCGCCGTTGTTATGAGATAATCAACGTTATTTGCTTCATTTGTGAGTAGTCATAATATTTTGGCTGATCTGCGTACATGCTAAACACTAAACGCAATACTGTGTGCTGCTGTGGAGGGGAGGGTTTAGCAACTCTCCATAAGATTCAGAGCACCGTAACATCAGCCAATCAGCAGAATAAAATGCTCTTGACCAATCGAAAGGCAGTTACTAGGCAAAATGAACATGTTGCTATAAAATGACCGGCTTCATATTCTCCTACTCAAAGCCTCACGCACCAGGCTGCTAATACATCCACTAATACAGCTGAGGCATGATTTTCAAATGCATCTGCAGGAACTCTTGTGAAAAATGAAATGTTAAGCACACAGCAATCATGTGTAAATAGGACGTAGATCAGTATCATCAAAGAGTTTTATAATTGTGTTATTTTGCATATCAATAATGTACTCTGATTTTACCAGTCTGGTTTATTACTGCTGTATGTATTTTAATTATTCTCATTGTTGTGACTTTATATATAGTTAAGGTTCAATATATACTGGCATGTCATTTTAGTAGACATCCACTATGTTAGTGATATTTGTTCAATGGTGCACTGTTAGTGTCTATAAACAGGATGACTGTGATGCAGTGGTGTTGGTTTTGTGCTGTTTATCTCTGTGCTGATGTGGTTGATGCCTGGGTTGATGCGTCATACACTCTGTTGTCTGTCTGTTGTCTTGTTTTTTTTTTCAGCTACTAGGTGGCACAATTAAAAGTAGCTGGCAGAAACTGAGTAGGAGTAAAAAAGAATCAGGTGAAAAACCTCTATTACTCTGTAGTATTAAGTCTCCCATAGAACTGCTGTGGAATTTTTAGTACACCCAACATCCATTTAAAAATAAGGTGTGAAGTTTGTTAGAAGCTATTCTTCTCTTTCTGAGGCCTTTAATCTAAAATAAAATGATAAAGCAGTCATGACATACCGAGATGTGATAAATGGAAAACGGCATCCCCCAAAGTCATCCTTATCTTCCCATTGCTTCCTGAGAAGCGACTGGTGCTTTACTTGAGACAATTGTCCCAGCACCGATTCTTGTTCTGTTGAACTCCTGGACTAAAATAAGATAAAGGACAAAAGAGGGATCTCATTTTACAGTGGCTTTTAGAATGTCAATTAATAATACATTAATACAGTGTGTTAATTAATAATACATATTTTGAACAAAATGTAAATGAAGAAAATTGCTGAGCGTATCTATGTCATTGCAGTCTCCTAACGAGACTATATCCGGGTGGCGGCAGGTCAGACACTGAATGTGCTGGGGGGGGGGCGGTGTTTGATTTATGACATTGAACATACTGGTGTGGGTTAAGGTGATTTTCCAGTGACTTTTCAAGAATTATGAATAATTACCTTGGTAAAATATGAACAAAGTCATTAAGAGTGGTTTGGTGTGGAATGAGCCTTTCTAGAGAAACTTAGAACAGTTCACAGCGGTGGTGATAGGAACCAGACCTCTTAAGTTATTACATGAAATGGTAACAAATACACTGCCTGATGCCTGAGAAACTGTTATGGTAATTCTCAGGTAAGGGTTTGGCCTAAAATGTACATTTCAAAATACATTTATCACTGAGAAGTTCAATCAGGGAGTTCTGAGTCAAACTGGTACTCAAAAAACCTTTTTTGGACATTTGTTTTCATATTTTACTATTATCAATATAAAAATTTGAAAGACACATGTGAGTTAATTAAATGGCTGCATGTGTGCTCCTAACACCACCATTATAAAAAACCTTTTGAAAAGATAAACTTTTCTACAGTAAACCATGTCACATCAAACCATTCTACAATTTTGTGTATTCTACAAAATGATTTTACATCTCAATGATTGCATTACACAGACATTTGTGGAATTTGGTGAAACAAAATGTGTTGTCCTTAACTAAACACACACATTCAAAAATAACACCATACATGGTTTTAATACATCTGCTTTGAGAGTCTAAGTCACATTAAAAAAATTGGGCCTAATATAAAATATACGGTCATAAATATGTGACTATGAAGATTCTTTTGGAGCAAAGATTTACGGAACCAAACAACTAAACCATCACTGTCAAACCTCTGATCTTCTCCTTTTCTCTTCCTCCTGTTTCTCAAGCTCTGCTATCCGCAAACTCAAGTCTTCCCAGTGCATGATGGGCAAGTCCTGGTCTGGAGTGTGGGGCTCCTGGCAGTGTTGAAGCTGGGTCTCTGCCTCCACACTGGGTCCAGGAAGAGCAGGGTCATCAGAACTATGTTCTTCCTGCCCGTTGCTGTCCGCCTCCTCATCCATCTGCTGGCAAGTGAGGTAAACCCAGCACATATTGGAGACGGCAGGCATTCATGCTTGAATAAAACACTTTACACTTCAGAAGATGATGTGAACTGTGTTTTTTACTAGGAAGCCTTTCTGAGCAGTGCTTTACAGCTCGCTAGCTCAACATCAAGCTTGACTTGCAGTCTTCATTATGTGACAGGAATCACATAACAAGAGTGGGGGGTAACAGCCTACAGCTGTGCACTGCACAAAAGGAAATATTGGAATGTGGAAGCTTCTTTGATGTCGGATGTAAACACAGTTAAAGTTTCGAAATGTACTACGCACTCTCCTGTCCATACAGTACATATTTTCACAGCAAACTAAGCTGCGAAAAACATTCCATTTTGAATGTTTTGTGATGTCACAAAAACCAGTGTATTTATATTTTTCTGCCTATTTAGCCCACAGTAGTAGCCCCACCCATTCACATTAAAGTTATAAGCAATGTTTAAGCCTTGACTGCTTTCTGTCAGAGGTGCAGTACAGTGCAGCCAATCAGAACAAAATTATTTGCATATATCAGTCTTAAAGGTACAGTAACACAAACATCCTGTTAAATTCTAAGGTATAAAGACAGACTGGAAAATAGTCACGTAAAATGAATTATGTCTGCTTTTCTGAGTACAAAAAATCCACAACATGTCATAAGTAGCATGTGAGCCTTTTAAATGTCGGCAATATTTAATGATAAGATTAAAATGAAAGAATATTACAAGATTATTCAGTCTATTTCTAGTCTCTTAAGTACTTTACGTAATTTTACCTAAATGATCTCACTGCATTGGCAGATCATTTATATAAATATGTTATTTCAGTAAGCTACGATTATCTCCCATATTGTCACTTAAAATAAGTGAAACATCCAGAAATAGCCTGAATAATCTTAAAACAGTCTCAAAATCATAAATATTAGACACATTGGCTACATTTAAGAGGCTTTCACCTGAAAAGATGTGCTTTTTTGCAGTGCGAGGACTTAGCACTGAGGGGTGTTAACGCTTGTGATTTTGCTGTGAACTTCAACACACTCCCACCCTTCCACACACACCCAGGGTTCCTCCCTTCAGCTACAGGAATTTAAGCTACTTTTGGATTAATATCGTGATACATTTATGAGAACAATAATACCACACATACTGCCTACATGTTAAACGCTTTAACACCGACATAATCACTGTACTAACAGACAAAGTTTTGAGGGCTATACCACGGAGACCACAGTGTGTTTTTCTACAGGGGCGGGTGACAACAAGTCAAGTTTCTTACCTCGCCTTATCTGAAGACTGAACTTGACATCTCAACAGTCGTTCTAATCCGAAAGCCACAGGACCCTCAAGCTTCTGAATACACTCTGATTCATTAATGAAGTCTTATTAGTCGGGCTAAATCAGTCCTCTTCTGAGAGGAAACCCCCCCTCTGTCTTCCATTTGCCCCCACCCGCGCCAGATCCTTCTCTTCAGCCCTGTTTGTTTGAACAGAAACTCCAGGCTGGTCGGCGGAGAGTCGGAGGTGGACTTCGCGGTGCTCCTCTAGATTAAACCGAGAACATACATGAGACTGGCTAATATTCACAGTCCAAAGCCTGCGGGACTGCTTTCGCTACTTTTAGAACAGCGAGCGGAGAGGGCGGACGAGTTGGGAAGGGTTAAGAAAGTAGGTGTCCAATTTCACAATGTTCGGAGATGACGACTCAAACCAGATGGGAAAACTCACAAGTGTGTGGCGTAGCTCGCTCTGCTGATAAAAGCCATGATGCAACATTTCAATTACGCTTGAATTTCTGTGGGAAAAAATCCCGTCTTTCTAAACAGAAGCTTAATTTCTGTTGACACATTGCGTTGTTTGGTCTAAATGTTTGGTGCTCCCAGAAGGTCCTTCCAGGCCTGTTTCTTAACCCCAAACGACTTCCATCCTACTTGGGGGCCCACACACCCCACCCCACTCCACTCCACCCACCCCACCCCAGTCATATTCTTTTGTATACAAGAATGAATACTTCGTTAAAGGGGAATTCCACCTATTTTTAGTATTTTGTTGTGGTTATCATTGTTATTGTTATTATTATTTTGCATAATTCCGTCGGTGTGATGTAAACAAAGTCAAAGTGGTTTGATGTAAAATGGTCCGTTAGAGAAAGTGATCATCATTTCTTTACAGTGGTGGTGAGAGGAACCAGAGGTCACCATGTGTACAACACAAATATAGCCATTTTATTTACTATCCAACACTACCAGTAAACCTACACATCTTCTGAGGTTTGATGATGCTAAAAATAGCAGTAATTCTGGAAAAATACGGTTTCTTTGGTGGCTGTTTTGCCTCACAACGCTCTGCGTGTACCCCTCCGCCATGAATGGATTAAAATAAATAGATCAACATATTAGGACAAAACTTTATCAGAAAACTATCGGGAAACGATGTCTCAGGCATCAGGCAGCATATTCACAACTATTTTGTGTGATCATTTTCTGTGATGGAGCTTTTAGAGGCATTGAACATCTCCAGACGTCTGGTTCCTATCACCACCACCGTAAACAATTCTGACTCTAAGTTTCTCTGCAACAGAGCATTTCACATCAAATCGCTCTGAAGGACTTTATTTACGTCTTAACCATTTAATTATGCTGAATTTTTGAAAAATTGTTCCCGTTTGACTTTGATAAAGAACAAAATCTAAGAAAAATAAAATGGTAAAGTCTTAGGAACCTTAGCAAATTGTTTAAAACAATATCTGGGCAATATGCATGCTTCTGTTTAAAAAAACACTAGAATTAGCCCAAATAAACATTAATGCAAGAAAAGGCAACAAGAATTTCTCATTTTCAAAAAGTAGTTTATATGTAGTGATTAGAAGAACAGAGTCTGGTTTGATTCCTGATTTCTCCTCAATGCCCTCAGTCATCGCATGGATCTGTTCAAATCCATCAGCAGCACATCTGATTGAATGTAATGAAGATTAGCTAAACCAGGTGCTGGATGGTAATAATAAAATAATAAAACAATAACTTCCTCGAGGAAATGCTCGAAAGCGGTTACATGAATACACTGACATACATACAGTTGTATGCAAAAGTGTGAATATTCTTCATCAAATGTTTTGTTGATTTTCTAAGTGAAAATAAAATAACACATCCTCTACAGCAAGAGGGCCCAATCCTGGTCCTGGAGATCTACCACCCTGTAGAGCTTAGCTCCAACCCTAAACTAACACACCTGATCCAGATATTGAAGTTTTTTAGGGGCATCTGGCGGTTTAACTCAATAACTCCATGAGCACTGCTGCTCTACAGGGCACAAACTTAAATACAGCACAATTTATTTTTATTTGATTAGTTTAACATACTGAAAAAAACATTATATTTAAAATGTGCCATAACTTTTGCACAGACCACATTTTATGCCCGTCCCCCCCCAATATGTTAAAGTCAGCAAATAATCAGTAATTGTGCTCCTAAAATGTGCTGAAGTGTGCTCTCTGTGGAGGATGTGTACTTATTTTCAGTCAGAAAATCAACAAAACGTAATTTTACCAGGAGCACCTGAGCTTTTGCATACAATTGTTAAATCACAATTTATTGTATCAATGTTTTTTGTATTTATTTGGACATAAGTGTTTTTTGGGACCAATATAATGCTAATTGCACAGATAAATAGCTTTTTAAATATAATTTGTAAAAACTACATATCCAGGGCCCCATGGTGGCTCAGGGGCCCTAAGCAACTGCTTATACTGCTTCTAGCGTTTAGTGTTTCCTGGCCTTACGATGCTCAGCCTGAGACCAGACAAAGTAGCTGAATTGAATTAATGCACATAACATTAATTTCTGTGTTTTTATTCTGTATTGGTTTCTTAGCTAATCCCAAATCATTAAGTGTAAATACATATAAAATGACCCTTATGAAAAAGATCTATAGTAATACTACAGGAATTTCTACAGCATTCCTAGAAGCTTAGTAGTTTGGAAGACTACTGTAGTTTATCCCAAGATACTACACAAGTAATACAGACTTAAGATACACTACATGATCAAAAGTATGTGGACAACTGACCACACCCCATATGACCTTCTTTTCCATATGACTTTCTATTCCAAAAACCATGGGGATTAATATGGGGTTAGCCCCTGTTTGTGTCTGTAACCTCTGCTCAATTGAGAAGGCTTTTTATAAGATTTTGGAGTGTATCTGTGCAAATTTGCACCCATTTAGTCAAAAGAGCATTTGTCAGGCACTGATGTTAGACAAGATGACATGGCTCCCAATCCATGTTCCAACTGATCCCAAAGGTGTTCAGTGGGGATGAGGTCAGGGGTCTGTGCAGACCATTGGAGTTCCTCCACACCAAACTCGTCAAACCATGTCTTTGTGAACTTGCTCTGTGCATGGGGCATTGGTCTTCCCCAAACTATTGCCACAAAGCTGGAATCATATAATTGTCTACAATGTGTCTGCATGCTGTAGCAGAATATGCATTCTGATTCATGGTGTTCTCCTATCATTAACCAAACCCAGATTTGTCCGTCAGGCTGCCAGATAGTGAAGCGTGGTCCATCACTCTAGAGAATGTGTTTCTACTGCTCCAGAGTCCAGAGGCGATGTGCTTTACACCACACCAGCTGACACTTGGCATTGTGCATAGTGATTTTAGGCTTGTGTGTCATAAAGCCTCCGACACACAGACCTTATGCTGATATTAGAGGCAGTTTGGAACTCTGTAGTAAGTGATGTAACCGAGGATAAGTGATTTTTACTCACTATGTGCTTCAGCACTTGGCAGCACCCCCTCTGTGCCTACCACTTTGTGGCTGAGCTGTTGCTCCTAGATGTTTCCAATGCACAATAATAGCACTTACAGGGCAGATCTAGCAGGGATGGAATTTTATGAACTGAGTATTATAGAAGGTGAAAATATTTTAGAGATTACTATACAAGTAGCACTATGGAAATTGTATAGTTTCTAATACTATTATTATAGATTTTTTTCTTTTTCGTAAAAAAAAACACACAAGTGATTAGGCTCATTTGCAGAAATGTGCAAGACTCCATTCAGAATATTACAATCCATTTGCATTAATAATGTTAAGACTCTTGTAATTTATGCACTGTTTTAGTGTCCTATTCGTTTGCATCAGTAAAAGAATTATCTTTACTGAACTATGCACCTATTCTTGTGGGATTTGCAGAGACATTTACTATTCATCTTATTCATGGTTTTCTTCCTTGTGGTAGTGTACTTCTTGGTACAATTTAGAATGTTAAATGTCACGTTTAATGTGACAGCACCTCTAAAAAAGCAGACTATAATCCAGTGGATACTGGAAAGGTCAGGACAAAGTTAGTAACATCGATTGAACAGCTACTGCCTGTTTCAATACTGTTTTTAACAAGCCCTTGTCCTCTTTGCCTCACCATTTCCCCTCAAAGGAGTCCCTGATGCCATCTTAAGAGCTGTTCCATTACTCTATTAGCTCAAGTGTAATTTTATTAGTTGAGCCCCCCGGGGGGGAGGTGGGGGGGGGGTGAACATGATTGTCAGCTTTGCAGGAGAACTTGCCCAGAAGTCACTGAGACCGGATGCACCTTCCTTCTCAAATCAAAAATAAAGGCAGACAAAGCTGTTTACAAGCTATAGCAGTACAGTATGCTAAAATGCTTAAGATTTCAAAAGCATAACATTTGATTTGCTTGGCTTTAGGTTGCAAACTACTCCTGAGACCCCTGACTGTTAATACAACTTATCTGCTACTTATAGCTAAAGCCTATATGGTTAACAAGTATTTATCGTTTTTTTTTATGATATGTTCGAAAAATACCTAGCTGATCAGCACATTAATGCTAACCTAGTCGAAGGCAAGTGCATTCCAATTAAAAAACAAAATTTGCTCTTCTCTTCCATTTGTACTGTGTGGGGCCACTTTTTTAAGGTAGATCTGACGCACTTCCATGTGGTGAGTCAAAGTTGGTGAGGGCATGTTCAAAAAGTACTGAAACAAGGTCCTAGAATCACTTTCCATTGGTCCTACAACTAACACTAGACCTTATCTGTCGGTACAGATGGTGCTTCCAGAAGCTGCCACTGTGTGGCATCAACAAGTCTGTAGTTAATTTGTTTGTAAGCCTGAGGCTTCGCCTGGCGCTGTCTCCCTACTTCTTCATAAAGACTCTGTATAACCGGCTGTGGAGGTGAGAATCCTGCTGTAGTCGCCAGATCTTGGTAGTAAACCCACTGCTCGGAGTCCATTTTCAGAAGGTGTTTCGCTTGAACACCCATCTGTGTCTTCCTCGTTCTCTCTCTTTCAGCCTCTTCTTCCATCACTTCACGTGAAGGCAGCTGAACTGTGCCCTCAAGAACTGCAAGTGCATACAGGACCTGGGGAAGGAAAATTTGAGAATGAGACAGAAAGACAGACATAAAGTAAAAGGAATTGCAGTTTATGCCTATAACCAAGTAAATAGCACCTTTGGATGCTCACCTGACAATGAAAGTGAGGAAAAGGGCAGATCATTTTGCAGATGCCTAAAAAAAAGAGTGAGGGGAAGGTGGGAGGCAGAAGGTACTTGTACAGAGGAGCCACCAGGTGGTGCTCTACCTCCAGGCCAAGCTGTTTGGGGCAGAGGAATGGGAAGTGGTAACTGTATCCAGTACAAAGTAGAAGAACTTGAGCTTGGGCCACTGATCCATCCTGGAACAGCAAAGAGCCATCTTCCAAGACCTTCACCACAGGGGCTACCAGCTGGATTTGCGGGGGCAAAGAGAACTGCAGAGCTGGCTTATTATGGCTCAGGGTCACCTACAAATACGGATTATGAGCAAAGAGGGAAGAATAAGTCGGTACCGGCTTACCACATTGCTGACAGCTACTCAGTGCATCATTCAACATTCCTTAAAAGGCCAAACATGAATGAAATACATCTGCATGTCTTCTGTCATTAAATGAGCAAACAGAAGATTGATAAAATGAACTATTTAAACAAAAGACATGCTCTAGTTTAGGACATGCTTTTTCCCTAAAGAACTGTATTAGCGGTGACTTGTTTCTGATGGTAAAGCCTCACACCTTAGCTTTAGCTTGAGCCAGTTCGAATGAGATATCAACTCCAGATGCTCCAGCACCCAGAACCACAACAGATTGATGGGCGAACGGTTCTGGGCAGCGATAAGAGTGGCTGTGCATCACCTTTCCTGAGAAGCGAGGAAAAGAGTGAATGAAAGATAGAGGGAGAAATCAGCAGAGAGAGATATGGTTAGAGTGTACGTGAGTAATAGTTTGCACTTTCAGGGTCATGTTTGTTGTCAACACTAAACATTTGCTGCACCTTTAAAATGCTCCATTCCTGGAATGGAGGGCAGGTGGGGCACAGAGTAATGTCTGTAAGAGAGGAAGGAACACATGAGTCATGCCTAGAGGTCTGCTGCTCTTTTCCTCACAGCTTCCTTCACATAATTTCCTTATGAATGGTTTAAAAAGCGCTCATTCATATCCTCACAGTGAAGCTGAAATTGCTTTTAATGCCAGGACAATGACTGAGAAAATGGAAATAATCCTCTTTTAGGATGATAAACGTATGTTATGGAGAGCGTCTCTGCAAAAATTATGCTAAAGGATCAACTTCACTTTGTGTACAAGTGGCTTTTTGTGCTGTCACAAATGGCATTCCTCACCCACTGCAGATGAACACCGAGTCGAATGTCTGTGTGCTGTGCCCTCCGTACGTGCCACGCGAAATTACCTCCCACGTCACAGCTCCCCCCTCCTCCGTCTCCATGGAGATGGGCTTCACCTCTTCCACCACGGTGTTGAACTGTTGACGAGAGAGAAGACCGTCACAAGCACTACTTTAGCCTCCAACACAAAAACGTTACTCACTAATACCGTAGGACATTTACAGGCCACTCGTCACTGGCCCAGAGGCATACCCGATTGGCTGTGTTTTTTGCTACTGTCTCTATGGCGGTGCTTTTGGCCAGTGGTCAATGAAGTTTGGAAAAGACTGTTTGGGAAGCTCAAGAACATTGTTTTGCTACATCTCTGTGTCTGGCACATATGTTCTGAATAGAACCCACAGCAGGATGTTCTAAAAACATTAATGTAATTTGTAAATATAACTGGAAATAAAGAAAAAAACAAGATCATCTCAATTTAAAAACCTTTATATGTGGTGTAATGGCATGACTCTCGCAGTATCTCTCCAAATACTGCTGAACATCCTGGTGGGACAGAAATGAGGGCAAGTGGGAGTCGAAGGGAAAATCAGGGAACATCATAACCTCCTTAGGCAGGTTGGTTCTAAAAACGGAGAACATGCAGAAAGACATAGGAGTTATGGCCCAAATAAATAAGCTTAAAGTACCCAGTGGTTCCCAACTCTGCCATTGTTTTCCCTGGTCCAACACACATTTCAACTCATTGAGGGCCTGTTAGCCCTTTAAACTGTAGCCTTATTATTCAGTTATTAATCTTACCATTCAGGACCTACTATATCACTGCAACTAAACAAAAATTAAAAAAAAAAAAAAAGTGAAATGGAAAGGCAAAAATGCTAGCTTTTAACGTAAGCTAAAGGGAACAATGGGAATTCAACCAATTTTTGATGTGAGTCAGAATTGTTCACAGCAGTGGTGATAGGAACCAGATGTCCCTCACACAAGTTGTTATGTTCGTAAATGGTTATGAATACACTGCCTGATGCACAAGACAGTTTATAACCATTTTGAGACAAGAGTTTGGCCTAAACATATGTTTAAAACACAGGCCGACGCTTTAATTTTCTTCAGATTTACCTCTAGTTTTTCCATTATTATCAATGTTACATATAGGACTCAGGAGACACGTAAGTTCAGTAATCATTCTGGAAAGTAAAATGGCTCTAATTGCTTTGTAATGAACCATTTTACTTCAGACCCTGAATGACTTTGTTTACATCTCAACAAAACTATGCAGAAATTTAAAAAAATCAGTTGAATTCCCCATTAAAAAAGCAAATCATATTTCAAGTAATGTTGGACCATTCCTGTAGGTCCATTTCTCATGAGGTGTTCGCACAATGGGGGGAACTCGATCTCTGTTCTCAAATAGTGTAAAAACAAAAACGGAGAAGTTGTTATGGGTTCGACAGTGGTGATATATTACTCAGTAACTACTGTGAAACTAAAGGGCTAAACATGTTACAGTGTAGTTATGAAGAAAAGGTCCCTTTTGGGCCCTTGTAATTTAGCTGATTAACTTAGTTGGACCAAGACCAGGACAAATGGCTCAGAAGCAGTACGAGCAGTGGTCTACCTGAGGTCTCTGTACATGCTGCTTTGAACAGGGAGGCCATTGTCATAAGTGCCCACGCGTTCCTCATAGAACCACGTACCACCCACGTGGTCAGTCAGCTCGTACACCACCGGGGGGTCAAACGTATTGGGTCGAGACAAAATGTGTCGGGCCGCACACAGGCCTGCAGCTCCTGCGCCCACCACTGCCACGCGGAGCCTCCCCATCTGTGGGAGGAAGAACACTGAGAAGGGGGCGGACACACAAGCAGGAGGACACAGGCGAGGATAAA
The DNA here is from genome assembly GCF_904425465.1 of Colossoma macropomum. NCBI lineage: Eukaryota > Metazoa > Chordata > Actinopteri > Characiformes > Serrasalmidae > Colossoma > Colossoma macropomum. The sequence goes on from NW_023494804.1 coordinate 27,620,816, forward strand.
GTGTAATGACATTCACACACAAAAGCCAAACCGCAGGGGTGACAGACCAAACCGAGTGACTCAAAAGCAGCAGACCATTTCAGGATTTTCTCCGCGGCAAGAAAAACAACATGAATCGCATATGTCATGTCCCGTTGAAGCATTTTGCCGGACTGTTTTACCTTTCCTCACGAGTCAGGATGGGAAACGCTGAGACTTCAGTGCAGAAACGGACACGAGTCTAGTCTACAGGAGATAAGGCTGCATTTGCTGCACTATTCGCCATTTTGGAGTGTCTGCAAAACGTAACAGGTCACATTTCCACTGTGTCTTAGTCGGCTAATGTGTCACTAACGCGAACTTTGCTCCTTTAATATCTGTGTTGTGTCAGCACACGGTTTAGCGAGATTAAAACAGCCCAATGCCGTTCATATAACGCTCATTAATCAGTCGTGACATAAGAAAACGCTATCTTTGAAAATGCAGCGGTCAGTGCACGACTCGTTTCTTCTAAAGTAGCCCAAACAATCCCAAAGCTCACTACTGTGGCACTGCTGCAGCTCGACAATTGGCTCTCTCTCTTCCTCTTCCTCCTCCTACAGACCCCACAGCGTTACTCCTCCAATAGAGCTCCCAAACCGCAACCTCACAAACTTTCGTCCAATGGCCGCTCGCGTCGCTGACTGTATTTTGTCGTCTGCTCCCTACTTCATGTTATCTCTGTATTTTTTATCCTTTTCCACCTTATCTTTCGTGGATATGACATTTTCTCAACTTGCTCCCATTCCCACAGCTTTCAGGGAAAAAAAATATTTTGCTTCCAGATATCTTCCCTTTTTTGTCACCCCTCGATTTCTCTTCATAGTTCCAGGGGTGGATTTAGTGATTCTGGGGCCTCATGAGTTCACATATTAAAATCATTGTCTCAGCTGTCTTACTGCAAAAATGATATCATGGCAAATCTAGTAGTTGTATCTGATACTTCTCATTTTGAGATTGTTATATAGAATACACACACACACACACACACACGCACACACATTTTCTAAACCGCTTGTCCTTCTGGGTCGTGAGGAGACCTGGAGCCTATCCCAGTCATTGGGCGGAAGGCAGGAAACACCTTGGGCAGGTTGCCAGTCCATCGAAAGGGTTGAAAGAATATCATATGATTATTTAACTTATTTCTATACTTTTTTACTTCAGTAATTTATTAGGTGAAATTATCTTACTATATTGGCAGGTCAGTTTGTTTTGTTTTTAAGAAACAACACTTTAAACAAATTATCTGCCAAAATAATGAGATAATTTGGTACAGGCAAGATAGAAGTAAAAATATGAGCAGTGAGATTTCTTTTTTTAGGAATTAAAGTAGCGCAATCCCATTACATTTTGAGAAATGTAATTAGTGACTTAAATGGACTCGTTTTTTGACTAATTACCCCAACAGGGTAGCTAACTCTAGTTACATTAACACTAGCATTATGCACAGTCTGCTGAGCCTGTGATCTATTCTGATAGAAAAAATGAAGTTAGCTTTTGGAGTGTAGCGACAAACTATGTGTTCCTTCCTCTTTTTTCATTTCTTTGCTACACTTGTATAACTTTATTAGATTTATTAGATTAGTGGTTGCTGGCAAAAAATTGTGAAAAATTTGAGAACCCAAATCTTGACAAATGGAGGTTCAAACTTATTATTTAGCAGAAGAAAAAACAAGGGAGGGTGAATCATTGGTGTCAAATATGTGAAAACATCACAGCCACCGCAAGTCCTACTACACGCTTGGGAAAGGAGGGGTGAGGGAGGGGTCATCAAGTAATCGCTGTCATATCTCACACACTGTACCTTTAAAGAAAATCAGCAGGCTAAACTCTAAGAGTTGAGAAACAGAGAAAGAAAGTAAGTGGAGGGGATGAGAGCATGTGGCAAGTGTTTTCCCTGCCTAACACAGACTTGCTCAAAGCAAATACATTTATCCAAATTGTACCTAAATTAGACATAATACATTTGCTGATTCATCGTTACAAGTCAAAACTATTATAATATGGACTTAGATGGGCTTAGAAGCAAAACTGAACGCAGTGACATTGGTGAGATTGAGGCAACAAAGATAGTATCCTTCATTCGCATCTTAATGATGTCATCAAGAGTTGCTCTTAGTCGACCAAGGCCTTGAAGGTTCCTGAACAGTCACCTTTCACTAGAGGTGGGCGATACAGCAAAAATATAATGTTGTGATAATTAAAGTGGTACATGATATGTCATGATATTTTTTCAGACATCTGATCAGTTGAAACATAGAAAAAGAACTAGTAGTGCTACATAAAAACAAAACAATCAAAAACTGTGAACACAGTGATTTCGATTCAATATTTGGCATACTGTGTTGCACTAAATTCAGTTAAACTGGACTAATTTTGGTCTCTTTAATGAAAAATGCACTTGGTCTGTGTTCTCCAAGCAGATTATATTGTATTCTGACATCATTTCATGATAATCACAATAACAATATATATTGTCATACCTGTACCTTTCACCCAGTGAAATGATGATGGAAAAATCCAGTTCCAACTCACAGCCGTCGCCATGTCTGGTAGGATAGATTGGAGATGGGCATAAAAAAGTCCTTATCTCATGTCACAGCGTCCTTCTCAAGGAACATGTCACAGGCCTCACAGAGACACAAAAGCCAAAGAACTAAATTTTCTTAGGTGTAAAAATTATATTCTTAAATATATTCTATATTAAAAAGTTTGATTATGGGAGATAATCAACAGTCCACATGGGATTGTTTATGTACTCATTTTAAGGTATGGGAGATAATAAAAAGAGAAAGTTGTGGCCATGAAACACTAAGGTGTGGAAACAAGATAATTAAAGGGCACATATCATGGAAAACAGAATTTTCTTTACTTTTTTTTTTTTAAATAAAAGAGTTTGATGTAGTAAAAAAGTTTCACAATATACCACTCACTCTCCAATCCATACATTCCTTATATGAAAAACAAAAACAGCCTATTTTGAAATCATTGTATTTGTGATGTCACAAAAACCAACACATTTACATATATACCCCCTATTCAGCCTACAGTAAGCCGTGGCCACACCTTAGTAAGATGTGGGAATAATATAAGTCATGCCCAAGCCTTACTAATTCATGGCCAAGGCAACTGTGGCTATGCATTACTTTTATTAAGAGGGAATGTCATTATTTCTCCCCACAACCCAGAAGGATAAGCGGCTTATGGAAAATGTGTGTGTGTGTGTGTGATTATTTTTTTTTCCCCTATTCTGTTTTTTTTCAATCCTTTAGCATAAAGATTATTCTTAAATGGCAGAACGAGCATAGCACTGAACACTCTCTGTACCGGTTTAGATGATCCTAACACTAAGATGCTTTTGGTAACCTAAATCCATAACTTTCCCTAAATTATTTAGTCCTATTTTTCATTCCCTTCCCCCCCTTTTCTGACTTACAATATGAGCTTTTGAAAACTTCTCTCGCTCCTACAGTGGTAGAACAACCAAAGCCCTTTTATCCCGTCCTGCCATTATTTTTTTTATCTATCCTTCCTTTGAAAACCATCAATTTTGCTTCTACTTCTATTTTCAATCTAGAGTGACCAACCTTGGTGTGAAGCTTCAGGCTACTGAGCTGGATTAAAGTATTGCAATTGTCATACTGATATCCCTCTTCTGTCAAACCCTTCTTTATCTTTCTTTCAAGTCTCCTCTCCACTGTTGTGATCCATAATTTTGTGCTTTTGCTATCAAGCTAAAACCACTGAACTTAATGTGTAACCAAAGGCCAGTCTAACTTAGATTTACAGTTACTGTTTTTTCCCATTTCATTTCCCCATTTACATTCCATAGTTATTTTATCCAAATTCTTCCATTCCTAAGGCCAGAACAAATTCATCATGGACGAGTCTAAAACCAGTGCAGTATATGATCACTAGCTGTTTATTTTCTTGCCATTACTCAGAGACTAAAATAATTTGGCTGGGACAGCCACTAAGCTAATAATGGAGAATGGTCATTTATATTTTCAAATGATGTGTTGCATAAAATGGCTAAACTGTATAAATTTTAAACCCCTTAAATACTTTCTCATGAAGGCTTAAATCTCCTTCCTTCTTAGACTTGTAGCCTTCTTATGGTAAGCTACACCTTTAAAAAAGATGCTTCTTCAAGGGTTTTTTAGTAAAGGGAAAGAACCCTGAGCTCTCATGCTAAAATGATTCGTTGCATGGTGAAATGGTTCTTTAAATTGATGAAGCATGTGTTGAATTCAGTTATATATAGAATCTTTTTCGAAAATGATTCTATATATAACCATATTATGTATAGAATCTGTTTGAAAATGATTCTATATGGCACCAAAAACGGTTCCTTTGTTGCTACAGGCTTGACATTGTAACAACAGAAGAACCCTTTTTGATGGGACCATTTTGAAAAAGGTTCTATATAGAACCATATTTCATTAAGCATGAAATGTTTTTTTTGTAGAACTCATGGTTCTGGTAGATCTCATGGTTCTAATAGAACCATTCCCTTTACTAAAGAACCCTTGAAAAAAAAAAACAATACAAAAACCTGCCTCAACCATTTTTGGTAGCAACAAAGTACAAAATTCATCACCAGTGGCCTCCATTCTGTTAGGTACCATCCAACTTGCTTTCAAACTTTGTGCAACAAAGAAGGTAAGTTCCACACTTATCAAAGAAGTACACTGCTCAAAAAAATTAAGGGAACACTCAAATAACACATCCTAGATCTGAATGAATGAAATATTCTCATTGAATACTTTGTTCTGTACAAAGTTGAATGTGCTGACAACAAAATCACACACAAATCATCAATGGAAATCAAATTTATTAACCAATGGAGGCCTGGATTTGGAGTCACACACAAAATTAAAGTGGAAAAACACACTACAGGCTGATCCAACTTTGATGTAATGTCCTTAAAACAAGTCAAAATGAGGCTCAGTATTGTGTGTGGCCTCCACGTGCCTGTATGACCTCCCTACAATGCCTGGGCATGCTCCTGATGAGGTGGCGGATGGTCTCCTGAGGGATCTCCTCCCAGACCTGGACTAAAGCATCCGCCAACTCCTGGACAGTCTGTGGTGCAACGTGACGTTGGTGGATGGAGCGAGACATGATGTCCCAGATGTGCTCAATCGGATTCAGGTCTGGGGAACGGGCGGGCCAGTCCATAGCTTCAATGCCTTCATCTTGCAGGAACTGCTGACACACTCCAGCCACATGAGGTCTAGCATTGTCCTGCATTAGGAGGAACCCAGGGCCAACCGCACCAGCATATGGTCTCACAAGGGGTCTGAGGATCTCATCTCGGTACCTAATGGCAGTCAGGCTACCTCTGACGAGCACATGGAGGGCTGTGCGGCCCTCCAAAGAAATGCCACCCCACACCATTACTGACCCACTGCCAAACCGGTCATGCTGAAAGATGTTGCAGGCAGCAGATCGCTCTCCACGGCGTCTCCAGACTCTGTCACGTCTGTCACATGTGCTCAGTGTGAACCTGCTTTCATCTGTGAAGAGCACAGGGTGCCAGTGGCGAATTTGCCAATCCTGGTGTTCTCTGGCAAATGCCAAGCGTCCTGCACAGTGTTGGGCTGTGAGCACAACCCCCATCTGTGGACGTCGGGCCCTCATACCATCCTCATGGAGTCGGTTTCTAACCGTTTGTGCAGACACATGCACATTTGTGGCCTGCTGGAGATCATTTTGCAGGGCTCTGGCAGTGCTCCTCCTGTTCCTCCTTGCACAAAGGCAGAGGTAGCGGTCCTGCTGCTGGGTTGTTGCCCTCCTACGGCCTCCTCCACGTCTCCTGGTGTACTGGCCTGTCTCCTGGTAGCGCCTCCAGGCTCTGGACACTACGCTGACAGACACAGCAAACCTTCTTGCCACAGCACTACCTGAGCTACTTGTGTGGGTTGTAGAGTCCGTCTCATGCTACCACGAGTGTGAAAGCACCACCAACATTCAAAAGTGACCAAAACATCAGCCAGAAAGCATAGGTACTGAGAAGTAGTCTGTGGTCCCCACCTGCAGAACCACTCCTTTATTGAGTGTGTCTTGCTAATCGCCAATGATTTCCACCTGTTGTCTATTCCATTTGCACAACAGCATGTGAAATTGATTGTCAATCAGTGTTGCTTCCTAAGTGGACAGTTTGATTTCACAGAAGTTTGATTTACTTGGAGTTATATTGTGTTGTTTAAGTGTTCCCTTTATTTTTTTGAGCAGTGTATAATTCTAACAGTATGATAAATTATACTAAAAAGAGCTTTTAGCAAAGCATGACACAGCAAGAAAGAATAAAATGAAATGTAAATCAGTTCAAGTGGGGTAGCACCTTTGTCGAAAGACAGGTTTTTGTGTTTTTTGCTGACATTAGTTTGTGTCACGCTGTTGGTATAAACAACACATAATGGTCATTGTTGCACCACTTGATAAGAGACACTGTTATATCAGAGTTCTGTATATTTTCTTTGCCATTTAAGTAAAGTGACTGTTACATTTGTGTTCATGAGATCTTTATGAAGCCCTATAGCAATGCCATGACACTATAATGACAGAGATATGTTTTCTCTGATTCTCAAGTAAAGTAAGTTTCATTTTGCTGTTTATAAGATGTTATGTATCCTAATGGTTATGCCAAAACATTATATTTCAATTTATTTGGCTCTTAAGTAAAATGAGCAGTTGGTACAATTAAATGAAAAGCCTGCTTCATGAAGTCATGTCTGTCCTTTCACTCTTGGTGTTGGTACTGCAAGAAATTGCTTTCCTGTACACAATATTCAGTTAATTGAAAAATGACCTGGATGTAGGACAGTTTCAGGCCATTTTGTGTTGTCTTTTGAAACTACTTGGATTAGAAATTTTGTCAGGCTTAAAATGAAATTTTGTCAGGCTTGATACCGAAGTTGACAAAAGCAGCCTGTATAACAACTGCACCGTATTGGAATAAGTAATAAGTCTGACAGATCATTGATAAGGTGAGTTTAAACCATCTTTAAACCCTTGTGCTATTTGTGCGCTATGCTGTTATACATCATATATTTTGGTAGTAGTGTGTGGTGGAGTTTTGTTTTAATGCTTATAAATAACCAATTAAAACATTTTTTAGCCTGTCTGCCTTTCCAGATTGCCTAAATTTGTTTGTGTATAAAATTTGGATTCCACAATCATGGTACAATGTTTTTTCTTTTCTGTTTCACGGCTGCTGTGCTGGGGGTGTGGTTGTTGTGTGGAGTCAGGGCTGTTGCCCAACAACTTCGTACTAACTGCCGTGATCAAGTGCATGATTATATATAACAGCAAAGACAACAGAAGCCCTATTCCTCCGGTGCAGCTTTAAGATACCAAACCTGAATTTGAATCAGCAGCTTCTCATTTTCTTAACAACTGTTACATCAGTACTTTCAAAATTTACTGTCTTTTTCTGTTTTTATTTTACTGTAGGTTTCCATTGATATGTGCTTGTGAACCGTTTATTGTCTTATTCTTTTTTTAGACCTTCCAGATTTCCCCAAATCAGCAGAAAATGGAAATCTTCCCTAGGGAGAGTAGTGACTTAAAATTCAGTATTGCTGGCCCAGGGGAGTATGACATTATTGCTCTCTCAGATAACATTTACTGCATAATGATTATCTGCCTCACTACTAATCTCAGTTGATGGTGGAAGCAAACAGAATGGTCATCCTAGCCAAAAAAGAGGAGAGACTGGTAAGAAAAGCTCTAATGCTGTGCTTTGGATATATAGGAACTGATGCACAGTATACATTCACCTAACACCTCACAGAACTGTTTCTTTTTGCCTGAAGACATATATGCAGTACTTTAGTGCTAGTGTCAGATGATATTAACGTTTGGTCTTAACATGCACGACAATGTGTGAAAAATGCTGAACCCGGTGCTGAAAGCGTGTGAAAATATTGTGTGTGGCAGATGGCTGTGGAGTCAGGATTAGAAGTTGATGATGGACTCACTCCGGTGGCTCAAGGCATGAGGGTGAGGTCAGAGGAGAAAGGCTGAAGCTGATTTGGAAGGCTTCTGCGACGCATCTACCCCACTGTCGGGTATTTTGAGCTAAATATCCAAGACCAGGCAAACTGAGCCACTTTGTGAAGCTGGATAAAAGGGGAAGTTGGTTAAACTGAATCTTTAAAAAAGACTAACATTTGTAACAACATTTGTATGGCATTTTTAGAAGGGATAGAGGCCAAAAATATAGTGAATAGCAGCAAGTCTGACAGTGAACTCATATGTAAGAAGCAAAAGTCTTTGACATCTCAGAAAATTATATATTGGTCTAGGCAGTAATCATTAATTTGCTTAGAAAACACATTAACATTAGAATTCAAATACAAATATACCAATAAACAATCCATTGGATATTTATATGAACATGTTAACCATTTCCAAGGAAGCCCAGTATTTACAGTAACCATCCAACACCTAATCTGGCTAATCAAGCTTTCATTAAATATAATTAGTTGTGCTGCTCATAGAATGGCTAGAGTGCATTGAGAAGAAGAAGTTGGAGCTAAACTTTGCAGTGTGGTATATCTAAAGGACCATGATTGGGCACCACTGCTCTATGTACATATATGTCCAAAGTATATTTGCATTATATGACAATGTACAGTTCTCATACAGAAGAAAAATATATGTACATATATTTCTTCTTAACTTAAATATGTGAGCAATATATGCAAACTACATGTGATATCTCAGCACTAAAATTCCAAAAAAAAAAAGGTTAATTTGGGTAGTTATTTCTCTGTGCTGTGAGAATGGCTACTACGATGCTTTTGTCCATACATGCTAGAGAAAAATCTGTGAAGAAGAGAAGGGCACTGATCCTGCACACTTATTGGAGGTGGAGGACTGGGGAGATCAGCCGGAAAACATCTTGCTGGACCTTCAGTTCTCCTCAAACGTCCACCTTCCAGGGTGTCTCATTGTGTAGCACTGCCTGCCCTTGTTTGGGACAGAGGCTGCTGGCACACAGAGCAGTGCTCAGCCACCTTCACAAGGTACCGGGAGAGGCTGGAGGAAGAGTAGTGGTACACGTGTTCATGCACACATCCCTGCTTCTCAGGGGAACAGGTTTTCCTTGAAAAAGAGATTGGAGACATAGAGAAAGGGATAACATGCAGGCAAAGCACAGAGTTTTCCTATTACCTCTTTCACATTTTAAACTGCAAGGGAGTGTTTATGGCCCCACACTTCAGTTCCTCATGACTACATAACTTAGATTTTAGTTTTACTCTATTTACCAAATGATTTATAGCAGATACTGAATAATAAGAAAGGTGTTAGATTTAACGTTAGATTGATCTCATTGTTACTATTATATATTAGCCCAGTGGGTGTACCAACGACATATGTTACTCATTGGTCTAATACATAATGATGAGATCAATCTGATATTGAGTGTCTTACAATATCTGAGCGGTTCCTTTTGACTCATCTTGTAGATAGACAGATAGAAAGTTTATTAATCAAAAAAGAAAATGTCATTTTCACATCTGCCACAAACATATAAACAAACCGTATAAACAAATAATACATGCAGTACTGCACAAAACTGTTAGGCAGCACTTGTTAAAACTATTTGTCTTGGCTGTGAGTGTGTTTTTGCTAGTAAAAACACTATGACATTAGTAAAAATACAAATAATCATGAATACAATAAAATGTGACTAGTTTTTTTGTTTGTTTTTATAAAAGTTATCTTGGTTTATAAGAATACAGTTAGAAGAACACAAGTTTGGTCTGTGTCCTCTCGGTGCGCTCCAGCCTTTACATGGATTCCATTATGTTCTGTTACATAATTCCATCAGCAGCACTCCCTAGTTAATTTAATGAACTTAATGAACTAGGTATTTGGTAGTAACTGTAAATACTGGACTGTCTTTGGTTAAAGTTATTGCTCACACACAAAGTCACATATTGTTACTTGTATTCTAATGTAATTCTAATGTTTCCAATTAATAATTACTAGATGAAGCCCACTTTGAAGTCCCATAGTTGGCATGCTATGAAGCCCACGTAAGTGGCTTCATAAATAATTTACAGGACCTACAGTACCATACAGCATTGCTAAATTACACTGTAAAAAGGAATTTTTTCAAATTTTAAAAAGTAGTTAACAGAGCAATAATTTGTGTTACATTCAAACAAATTATAATCTGAAGAAAAACAATTTAAGGTTGATTAAAATCCAAGTGTTTAGGGCAGGTATGTTGACTTAGTGAGTTAAATAAATGGAATAACAATATTAAAAGGCACATACAATACATGCAACTACTGTAACAGGCACCACTTCGCATAGCACCAAAATATAAAACATCTTATAATGCCATTCAAAATTCAAATCAAGTGTATTTGTATAGCACTTTTTGCAAGGGGTGTCATCACAAAGCAGCTTTACAGAAATCTGTGTCCAAGTCTTAAGACTAATAACTGAATGATAAGCCTGCACTTTAAGTGCTTAATAGGCTGAACTATTTGCAGAATATTTTGATCTTTTGGCAGGACACACTACATCAACTAACATTTTGTATGTTTTGTCTTTCACTGCAGCACTGATTGTATCACAAATCTCTACTTCCTTCTGACATTAAACAAATAGATGATGACATTTTGTGCTTAAAAGCTTTTTAACCACTACTTACATGTTTCTCTGTTTCTAAATGGCACAATTTCCTGTTCTAAAAGTGTAGAACCGGTAGAATAAATGCATCCTTTTTTGACATTGGTAACAGTTAGGGTCCAGTTTTCTGATGTTGCGGGTCAAAACCCTGGAGCGACGTTGATGATACAATGTTAGATATCATCCTGTCCTCGTTCTTGTGTTGTCAAGAATATCTTAACGGAACAAGAGTCGCAACATGAGTCATCGGATTGTGTCTAAACCTCTTTTGTTGCTTTGAAGGTCATTATAATGTACACTGTTTTTAGTACGGTCCTTCCTGTCGTCCAGAAGAAATTACTGACAGTCTGTGGATAATATTCTTTGATTTCTTTGATTAGATGTGATTAGCTAGGCAGGAAAAAAAATCAAGATTAAGCAGGATTAATGTGAAGCATATGTGACAGCATTCGACCTAACCTGATTAATCCTGGAGAAAAATATGAATATCTTGCTCTACCTCCCACTCCACGTCATGCTGCTTTGAGTGCTCAGTCATTTCTGGTATTTACAAAGAACGTGGAGAGGTTGGAGTAGGCACCGTGTGTAGCCTTATTGAACATAACACATGATACAGACAACACATGAGCTATGCTGCAGTTGAATTGTGCCATGCATATACATGTAGGTAGTGCATGTGTTGTATATCTATACACATATACATACAGATCAATAAATATTACTCTGCACCATGTCAAAGCATTCTTCCTAACACAGTTTTGTATGTAACAAATGCTACATAATAAAATGCTAAAATGCTTGTCATTTTTAAACAAATGATATTGTAAATATGTCTCTTTGTGTTGAAATATGGAGTAGCTCAAGCAGCAGGTCACAGTTTTGCAGAGGAGCCACTCGATGGCAGCATCCAGTCACTGCTGCTGTCTGATGTGTTAATGCACTGTGACAGTCTTTGTGTCGAGCAGCAGGCAGTGGGATGGGGGAGTAGGAGGGGTCCATATAACAAGACAAATAAGAGGAAAATTGATTTTAGCCATGGTGTATTTGCCAAAGGGAGATAAGAGGAGATGTCAGCTTCTGGAAAATGTGGATAAAACTCTTTGTGGGGGTTCAGGTTTTTGCATAGTGGGGGAGGGATGGAGAGAGGGCGTTTCGGAGAGGGAGAAGGGTGGCATTCCTTTGTCTATGAAATGGAAGGACATGTATCCCACAGCTAGTGGTGAAAAAGTGATAGGTAGCTGTGTACACTGCTAGCAACGTGGGGACAGTGTGCAACGTGGTGATACTGCAAGCGTATCGCCCAGTATCTTGTAAGATATGGTGTTCAGAACGAGAAAGAAATTGTAAATACATCAGAAAGGACCTGCACCAAGAAAGAACACATGAAAGTCGCAAAGGTGCACAAAGGTGTGCAATAAATGGAAGCAGATGGGGAGAGTGCGAGGAAAGGAAACATATTTTTTCGTGACCGGAGAAGAAAATTGAGCAGAAAGGCGAAAGAAAGAGTGAGGAGGAGGGGTGGAGAGGGAGAAATTGAAAGAGTGCCAGAATGATTCAAGCCACCACCCCCCCCACCAGCCCCCCCCAACCCCCCCTTTTGTATTTTACATTCAGTGCGGGTCGCTTCCTGGCACTTCATGGTTTCGACCCAGGCGTATGACGCATCACTCCCAGATGAAGGGGACCTGCTGCTGCCGAGGCTGATAATGATAATAGTTATGATGATAACAATAATAACCAACTTCCCATGTCGCTCCCGCCCGGCCTGCCGCTTACGTGGCAGGAATATCAGCCGCTCTCGCACGCTGTGTGGAGATGTTGTGGTAGCCTGGGGTGTGTGTGTGTGTGTGTGTGTGTGAGGATAGAAGAGTGTATTATGTATATGTGTGTCTATGTATGTGTGCGGCAATGCGCTTATTTCTATCCCCCACCTACTATTTCCTGTCGATTACAAGCTTGCCTGAGTTTGGCAGCTCGGCCAGCTGTAAGTCCTCCTCTCACATCTGATTTCGGATGGTCAGGATCCAGCACGACTCCCCTTATGGTGTAGCTGCGGGCAGATAACTGAGCGTGACAAAAAAGCAGACCGAACGCTAGTGCGCTGATTTAACCACAACATCTGAGTTCTCCTATAGGCTTTTGTTGCAAACATTTTAGCTTGATTTGGGGAAAAGTCCAAAAGATAGTTTTGAGAGGCCTGCAGCTGTTTTTGGATTTGTGCATCGTGACTCTGACTCATGCACCATAATGCTTGCGCTCAGTACTATTGTTATTCTGCTGATGACTTAAAACACTCTTAACTCAAGACTATTTCCTGCTTTCTTGTGTTCGAGCATTACTTATTGTAACTCTGCCAAAAGTAAAAAGATGTTGTACTTGCTCCACTTTAACTGCTAAAGTATCAGTCCAACCAAAGCCCACTCTCTCTTGTGTTAATACAGACATACTCATTTAGTACATAATTTTGCAAATTCAAAAGGCCTGTATAGTAAGTTGGGGCTTAAGTGAGAAAATGGTGGCACAGTTTTACAATATATTTCCTTTAACACTGCAAACAGCAAAAAGCTGCTTGTTTTAAATTTATTAAGACTTTGAAATTCAATAACTGGATGAACATTAGCAGTTGACGGCTTTGAATATGTTCTTGTCTGAAAAATGTATTAACTAATAAAAAATCATTTGCTTTACAATGAGTTATACAGACAGCACAAATGACCATAAACTGAACATATTCAGTGATTCAGTTTATATACAGTACATTTATACAGGCCTCTGACCAAAAGAGATTAAAATCAACACCAGTATCAATATTCCATGTAACTGTATTCAGAATGAATAAATTGAGAGTTAAAAATAATTAGCATTACAGTTTCATACAGAAGAAGACGTCACTTATTCAGGCTATATACATTTATACAGGTCTCCATCCAAAAAAGAGATCAAAATCAATATCAATAAATAAATGAAGTAAGAAATAAATATGTTGGGCTGTGAACATAGCATTTAATATGTATTAATGTTAGCGATTCTTTCTGCCAAATTATAGTTCCTTAACAAGCAGCTTGTTGCTACGTCAGAGTAATAAACTCCGCTCACTCACTGCACAGTATGCTGTAAGCCTCGCCTTTTGAAGTACAGACTGAGCCATAAAACTGCCACAATATCAAGTTTACCTCAGTGTTGTCATTTTTTGCTAGATCAATATTAATGTTGTTTTGTTCCAGCCAGTCTGTAAAGCATCTTACAGCCCATTTTGTTTGGCGAATGGTTTTCGGTTCATTTCTGGCTAATTCTAGGCTGTTTATGTGTTCTTCTGTCACAGCTGCCGACTGAAAAGCTGCTCAGTGATAATGAGTTTCGTAATTTAGTGTAGTCTCATCATCAGAGTCTGACCAAATCGGATGTAGGTCAAATGTAATCTTAAAAGTATCCATATACAACAATCAGGCATAACATTATGACCATCTCCTTGTTTCTACGCTCATTGTCCATTTTATCAGCTCCACTTACTATATAGGTGCACTTTGTAGTTCTACAATTACAGACTGTAGTCCATCTGTTTCTCTGCATACTTTGTTAGCCCCCTTTCACCCTGTTCTTCAGTGGTCAGGACCCCCATCAACCCTCAGAGAGCAGGTACTATTTGGGTGGTGAATCATTCTCAGCACTGCAGTAACACTGACGTGGTGGTGGTATGTTAGTGTGTGTTGTGCTGGTACGTGTGGATCAGACACAGCAGTGCTGCTGGAGTTTTTAAACACTGTGTCCATTCACTCTCCACTCTATTAGACACTCCTACCTTATCAGTCCACCTTGTAGATGTAAAGTCAGAGACGACAGCTCATCTGCTGCTGTCTCATGTGGTCAGAGGACGCTGTTGGCTGGATATTTTTGGTTGGTGGACTATTCTCAGTCCAGCAGTGACACTGAGGTGTTTAAATAGCCTTATCGGTGTGTGTGTATATATATATATATATATATATATACACACATCAAAATGTATATATAATTAGAAACAGACTGTGTCAAATGTGCCAAACTTATTTTTGACCATAAAGTAGAAGAGCTCATATCAGAATGATAAAAATGAATATACATTGTTTACATTACATCTATATTACATTTCTGATGAATTTTAAATAAAAACTTAGGAAGATGAACTGTTGTACGTGTTTATGGTCTTTTCTCATCATATTCATATCATTGTATTTATTGAGAAGATTTGTTGGTAAACTGTGCTAAAACCAACCTGGGGGTGTGGAGGCTGTACTTAAGCCTGGCTAACTCTTACTGTCAGTCATTTACAAGCTTCAGAACAATGCCACGTTACGCACCAAGCGAGTGATTAAAACTATATAGATGAAAATTCTGTGATTTACACAGTATATTCAGAAAATAAAAAAACATGTATAATGAAAAAGGGTACTTTTATGGTACAAAAACCATAGTTCAGAAAGAAGAGAAACGTCTGTCAAATTACTGTTAAAATTTGCAAATGAAGTTGCTATGGCAATACCAGATGACCAAAAACATGGTCTACTTGAACCTGTTTAACAATGTCAAAGGCACAGATAAGCTTTAACCCAGTGTTGGTCTTCCTCAGATACTAATAACTCACTATATGAAAAGTGCAGCACCCCCCACCTGCCAGACGTCAAATCACCCCTATTAAGACTAAATACAACCAATTTGTGCCATTTTGGTGAATTTGGAATGAATAACAGATTAGCAATAACTTTTGAAATGATTTCTGCATGTCAGGGGAAGCTATAGTGACTCATTTATTTCATCTTTAAAAACTGATATATGATATGAACACCTTAAAAGATTCATTATATTGATCTAATAATAGATCTACATGTAAAAATCTTTCCTCCGGCTCCTTCAAACATTTCTAAATGTTTCCTGCAACATCACCGTCTGCTGTGTAGAGTCCCTCCACCGCCTGTCTTGGTGTACAGTAATTAAAAGCCACATTGTATGAGCAGAATGCTTTTAATTGTTAAAAAGTGGGGTTTTTAGTGCAAATTTTCCCTCGCACAACAGAGACTTAATTACTGCCTGCAAATGAAGGAATAGATTGAGTGCCATTAGGTGTGGGGCGGTGGGCACAGCAGCCATTAGCAATGAGCTAAATTGGGCTTTCCATTCAGGGACATAGGATGGGCGGAAAAAGAAAGAAATAAAGAAAGAAAGAAAGAAAAGTAGGAAAGAAGGAAGGGAAAGAGCAAGCGATGGGGGATGGAGGGTATATAAGCAGTCAATAAGATTGTGGCATGATGATGTGTATGTGGCAAATATTGAAGAGCAAAATGCTCTGCTAATGAGAGATTGTCATCGTTATTGCTGTGTTTGGCCTTTTAGCGTATCTGCTGAGCATGTCACGTCGCACCCTCCCTTTCTGATGATAAACATCTCTGTGGGTCTCTTTAATTTATCTACCACTGTGTTAAAAAGGATTAGTTCAGTCTGGCTTCCTTTAGCTATTTTTAAACATGTCGAGGGCCCTGCCAGTGCAGCGCACTTGCGTAAACAGCGCCGTAAAAAGATGGTATCTCAGAGTTATAAGGCCACATTTAGACACATGAGACCAAAATGTAAGACCCCATTCATGAGGTATGATGTTTTCAAATGGCGATGCACGTGCCCGAAATTGCACTGCCGCACTGGTTCCTACAGACAATGAAGTCGGTGTCTATAAGCTCAGGAGGATATGTCCTCTATTGAATGGGGCACTGTGTCCATTGTTCAGATAAACACAGGGGTTGGTTTTTCTGGACACAGATTAAGCCTAGTCATAGATTAAAAAGGATTTGTTGTGGAAAATCCCCATCGACTGTTTAATGTAGCCAGAAACTGGGCTTAATCTGTATTCTAAAACTGTCTGTCTTTTGTGCCGTGCGCATGCTGTACATGTAGATTGGGCAAAGCTAATTTGAGCTGCGGCAATGGACAGAGATGATCGCCTACCAGTCTGCAGCTGCCTCACGCCACACACATTAACCATTCACTGTGGGAGAGAGGAGAGAATAAGTCCATTTGAGCTTATTATAATAAAGGAGGTAGTTTTTGTCTGAAGATGAGGATTTGTTAGATGTGTTTGTGTGTATTTGTTGTCATTTGCTTTTTTTTTTGGTAATTCAGTTTTGTATGTGTATTCATTGTGTGTTCATTTGCTTGTGTTTCACGTGTCTGGTGTCCCTTTGGGACCTTTGCCTGTGACAGCTGTGTTAATGTGGAGGACAGCTGGTCTAATTGATTCCTTTATTTTGACCTTTTCCTTTCGAATGCTTTGTTTCTTTCGCACTTTTGACATTTCCCCCTTTCTGTGTTTATTCTGATATGGGTTTAGGTGCACGCATGTGTGTTTGAGGATAGTGATGGCTCTGTGAGCCTTAATCCTACTTCTGATGGCACTGTTTACATATCTCTCGACGCGTGTAGTGTTAAAGCGGTGTGTTTGTGCATGTAGGTGCCTATGTGTGTGTGTGTGGGCAAGCGAGTGTGGGAGAGAGTGATAATGCGTTACTTTCTTCTGAGGCTTTTCTGTCACTCGTCCCTTTTCATCCCTTGAACACTTTAACCTGAACATTTTTGATGCTTTATATCAAAGCACCCCCGACAGATGAAAGGGAATGGACATTGTCCATCAGCATGTGTGGGAAAGAGAAGGAGAGAAATGTAAGGCAAGAAAATAAATGTATACCATATAGTAACTTAATGGAACTGCATCTGGCACCACACCGTTAAGGTTCCTAAACGCTTCTTGTTTTGGACATACAGTTCCAGGGTGAAGCCTTTAATTGGTATAGAACCTACATTACACAAAGGTTTTTCATGCTCACATATCTCATTTCCAAAAGTGGTTGCTTAAAGAAACATCCACTGAAATTGTTCTTTAGGGAACCACAAATGGTTCTTCTAGGGGTCGGCAATATGAAAAAATACAATATAATGATACTTCAAAACACTTCCTCGCTACATGATATACCTCAAAATATATTGTTTTTCTAAGATTTGACAAGTTGAAACAGGCAAAAAATAAACAGTAGTGCCACATTTAAAAAATACCTTCCAAAACTGAGTACATTGATTTTTTTCGATGTTTCGCCTATTGTACTACACTAAATCCAATAAATAAGACCACTTATGCTTTCTTTGTAATGATACATGTAGTTGGTCAGTGTTCTTTAAGTACTGACGAGATCCACAATATACTCAGAATAGCATATTGTGACATATCGAACCTATAATTTATAATAGCGATGATAAACATCATATTGTCCATATAAGTTCTACGGTAATGTCAAAACCCTTTTGGTACTTTTACTTTTAAAAGGGAATTAAACAGATTTTTAAAATATACTACATAATTAAATGGTTAATATGTAAACAGTGTCACTTAGAGGTTTGATGTGAAAATTTTTTACTACTGTACTGATAGAAACCAGACACCTAAAGGATTTTAATGCCTCAAAAAGCTGAAAAAGTTGCCCAAAGAGTTTGTTTTACAATATTTTTGGCAAGATTTTAGTCTGAAACGTACATTTAAAAGTTGTTCATGGCATAGAAGTACAGTTGTATGCACAAGTTTGGGTACTCCAGGCCAAAATAAATATTTGGGGGATTTTTTTAAGTGAAAAATCCAAGTTCTGCAGCAAACTATTGTAAAAAGTAACATTTTCTGCAAACGTTAAAGCATAGTAACTGGTGATTAACTTATAAAATAATAATAAAAAAGTATAAAATAGTAAATGGCATGTGCAAAAGATGGGATACTCTACTAAGTCAGTACTTAGTAACACTCACTTTGGCAGACATTACAGCTTGTGAAAGCTTTCTGTTGACAGCTCGTCAACAGAAAGAGTCGTTCGGTCCTTGTTTTGGGAATTTTCACCCACACTTCCTTGCAGATTGCTTCTAGTTCTGCAATATTCTTGTGTCATCTTTCAAGCACAGCATGTTTAAGATCCATTCACAGATTTTTAATGATGTTCAGAGGACTGTGAGGGCCATTTTAAAAGCTACAGCTTGTGTTTCTTAAAGTAGTTTGGGGTGATTTTTTAGATATTTTGGTATATTGTCCTGTTGTAGAAGCCAGCCTCTTCTCAGCTTTAGTTTCTTCACAATGTCACATTTGCTGCCATCATTTGCTGATATTTAGTGGAATCCATTCTTCCATCTACCCATGCAGTGTTTTCTGTGCCACACAACCCCAAAGCATAAAAAGCAATGTGTTCTTTTTACCAAATGCTGCTCACCTTTCTCCAAACATACCTTTGGTGATATAGCTCTGCCTTATCTATGTGTTGTTTTGCATACTTCAGACATTGATTTTTGTAAAGAGATTGCAGGTAAGGTTTCCTTCCAATGACTCTTCCACGCAGAACAGTGCACCACCACTGTGTCAGCTAAACCTTCCTGCAGGACCTTTGCCTTCATATCAGGGTTTTGCTTTGCCTTTTTGGTCAGCACATGTAGCAGTTCTATTGGAGAGTATTACTGATCTTCCAGATCTTACCTTGATGTTCCCAGTTCCCCTTAAATGTCATTTCTTAATGATTTATCAGGCAGTGGAAACTGTGAGCTAGAACCACTTTATATACTATTATATGTCTTTTTATAGCTGTCTCCTGCTTTGTACTCATCAGTAAGCTTCATTTTCAGATCCTCAGCCAGCTGCTTAAAGGAGCCCATGGTTATTCAGTGTTAGCACAAGGTCTAAAGAATTAGAGAATTTATTACAGTCTGGAATTGTCATTAACTGACAAATCTTGATGACATTTCTTACCGAGCCTAACCAGTCAAGAGAAAACAATTATGATCTAAAGGGTTTATTATGCTCTGAGACTTTATAGCTGGGTGTCCAAAATTTTGCACATGCCACAGGTACTATTTTTTTAGAAGTTAATCAAATATAAAGTAACTGCAGTAATATTTGCAGACAAAATGTACTTTTTAATGAGTTTGCTGCGTTTACTTATTTTCATTTCAACTTGAACAAAATATATAATTTTGCCAGGGGTGCCCAAACAGTACAGCAGAGCATAATAAGGAAAAAAAAATGTTATTTGTAGAAAATGTTTTACCATTATCAACATTACATATAAAAACTCAACACGTGTAGGTTCACTGGTCATTTTGAATAGCAATTAAAATGTCTATAATTGCATTGTAAACATCATAAACCCTGGCATCTCTTGTAAACATCAGAGAACATAAAACAAAGAGCAAAAAACAGTGATAGCTATGCCTGAAAAATCTTTGGTGGAGTCAGATTTATTTTTATAATATAGCATTTATTTGTAAAAGTCTAGTGATTTGTACCAGTGTCACTCTTTTAATCTTTCTGTCTCTATCTCACCTGTTTTTCTTTCACCATCTTTTTGTATACCCCTGCTTATACTTCCGCCTTTGTCAGTCTACCTAAATATAGACTGAAGCTTCCCAATTATGGACCTCTTTATTAACGTTAAAAGACAGGATTTCATGTGTGCGCGGCTCTCAACCTCCCCCACTGTCCAATCACAAGACAAAACACCACCTTCACACAGTCATGCTGATGTCAGAGGGGGCCGTGGAACATGTGTGTTTCGTAGCGAGTGGGCACACAGCAGCAGAGCAACAGCACAAATCAGATTTATTGTGAGTGTCACCCATTTCCCTTCCGCCCTCCCTGTCATTTAACGTCACTTTCACATCAATCATTACTTTTGTCTGCCTCTGCTCTCTCTCACTCTCTCTTTTTCCCAATCTGTCCCCCTTTGCTCTTTCTCCATTTGTCATCCGATTCTATCTATCCATCTCTCCATCCGCACCTCTATACCTCCATTGCCATTTCTCTTCCTTTTATCAGTCTGTTTGTCAGTTCCCCCCATTCATCATGTACTCTCATACCTTATTATTATTGCTTTGTTATGAGCAGCCGGCAACATCGAAACTATTTACAGTCACAAAGCTACGCTGTGCGTTCCTTCAGCGCAAAACTAATGGAAGAGCCACCCATGAATCCTGAAATGAGCACATTATAGAAAAAATATGTACCGCAAGGGATATCAGGTTATCTGACAAGCAGGACAGTAAAGCTATACGGCACTGCAGGAGTACGTAATAGGCTTTATTATTCACTCCCTCGGCTTTTGGTGGTCTATCTCAAATAATTTCAAAAGGAGAGAAAATGCAGCTTCTCTCGCAGCTGAGGCTGATTACTGAAGCGTTTCAAAGCCATTTGATTGAAAATGAGTGCAACTCGAGCGTGAAAATGGCAAGCTGTTTGTGATGTCACATAAGGCCTGACTCATACAGTAGTTCTGCATTCTGCCTTGGTCCAACATGGCCGCTGCAGATGCAGTGTGTAGATAGTAGCTCATTTTCACAGTTAGAAAATCCTTTTCCCCTGCAGGTGCTATAAACATCTGACATTTGCATGTGAGCGCCTGACATTTGTTCCGTCACAAAATGAATGACGCTCGGCTGTGCTTTTGGCAATGGTGTTGACATTCTCTCCCTTTCTAGCTGAATCAAAAGAGAAGCCTTGTTCACTGAGGTAGGTTCTGTTGGGGTTTTTTAACCCAGAGCAGGTCCAGCGGATCACCAGCTCAGCCTGAGGCAGCCATGTTGGAGCTGAAACGAAATGGCGCCGTGTTCTGTTTTGCTCTTGTGCTTTTTTGAGAGCTTGCTGCCGCATTGGCCAATCATTGGCGCGGCATGCAGCCTCTCTCTGTTCTTTCTGCTTTCCTTGGAATGCTGTTGTTTGCTTAAATTGCTCTCTTCTTGCGCTAGAAAGCCGGAACAGAGCGTGCGGCTTGCGAAAGGGCGGCTGATTGCAGCTATTGTCTACAGAGTGTGGCTTGCAGGCACTCACGGGATAACTGCTGCTCAAGGAGACTGATGCAGAGAGAGAGAGAGAGTGGGAGAGAAGCAGAGTGCCTGAGAGAGTGAACATTAAATGTTGAATGGGTTAAGTTTAGAGCTTGTGGGTCTAAAATCAGAACGTTTCTAGTTTGTAAAACCCTCCTGAGAAACTCCCTGTGTTCAGACATGTTCATTGTTTCATGAATGACACATACTACTCTGTGAATGGCATCATTTCAAGAGAGGGAAACACAAACAGAATGAGCTCTGTTTTTGTACTGCAATGCAACTGTATGCCAGTAACCCTCTGCGTTTTACACTGCGAGCTTGACTCCTAGCCAGTAGGGATGGAAAGATCAATGCATCAGAATGCAGGATGATTTCCAGCCTAAACAGTTGATTGCCGATTTTCTGATATTCCTTTAACTTGACCAACAACTAACGTGACTCATGAAGGAAGCAAACTAGACATTTTAACTTTTAACACCATTAATGAGATCCAACCACTTTACAGTACATCATCCAACCAAGTACAGTGATTATGAGAAGCTAGGAGAACTAGTGAAGACGGATAAAATAATGGCGACAGTAAGCTACCAAACTGTGAGGCAGCCATTTCATGGAGCGCCTGGGCACTGAATTACTGGCAGAACAATAAGACCTTTCTTACTCCTGCTGATGTCGCTGGAGCCTACCTCTTTGCCCCTTTCAAGAATATGGACAGCGAAAGATTGTTTAGCACTGCTTCCAATATATTGAACAAGAAGAGCATGTCAATCCAGAAAGCCAAAATGTACTCTTACTAAAAACTTTGCCAATTATGCTCAATAGTAAGTCCTGAGTCAGTTAAACAGCCATGTGCCTAGGGCACTATGTTCAGCGCTAAGGAAATTTTATCTTGCTGCTAGATTTTTTGTGTAAAAAAATTTGTTTGTGAGATTACAGTATGTCTACTGCCTTATGCATGAGTTTGTTGCAACCGTTGTTTGATTGTTTAATTTCTTGCAAATTTTGTCCGTAAATACAAACGAAAATGGTTTAATCCTTATAAGCTTTTGGCTATGAAGCTATGAGAGTGTGCCTATTTCACATGAGTTTGCTGTAATGTCTTGGTTGTTAAACCAAGTCTCACTGCATCCTATGCCCGCCCCAAATCAGAATCAGCTGATTATGCTAACAGACAATTGGCAATTGATATTGGCCTCACAAAACGCTGATTGGTCTACCGGATTAATAAGTTCATTTTTCAGTGTCAGTTTTCAGTATTTAGTTTGTTCACGCTTTGTCTTTATAACAGCTTCCTTTCTTTTTGGAAGACTTGCTTTCAGTTTTTCAGGGATATTTTACCACACCTAAATAGTTCAGTCCTAGAAGCTGGATGGATTGCTGCTTTTCATTATTCAATTAATCACAAAAACATTCAGTAATGTTGAGGTCTGGAGATCTGAGGTGGTCAGTCCATTGTTCTGAGAACACCAGCAGCTTCTTTGTTTTATTTGCAAATTTTCTTTTTTGTCTATTCCCTTTTCTCATTAAAAGGTCCTAGACAGCTACATATCCTTTCAGACTTGAGTCTTAGATCTGAAGAAAAAGTGCAGTTAGATCTTCTCCTTCCTCTTTATCTTTATTTGATGGAGACAGTTTTGGTGGTCTACTAAGTTTCATGGTTGTTAGAAGTCCAATTTTCTCTGTAACATTTGATCATTTTTTGAACTCTAGCTTTGGAAAGTCCTGTTTTTTCAATTATTTTCTTTTAGTTTTCTCCTTCCTCGTGCAGGTGGATTCTTTTATATCGAATCTCTTCAGAAATATCTGCTGAAAAAGGAATAACTGAGGGATGGTCTCTGATTTTTTTGCACAGTGCTGTATATGTTATTGTTCTTTATTTCTGATTTATTTGTTCTTCAGTTATGTTTTACATTCAGCACACGATACGTGACTACATACCCGTAAACTTACTCAACATATCTCCAACACCGTATCTCCAACGTATCTCCAACACCGTCAAATGATGTTTTCTCTTATAGAAGGTTCTATGATATCTTCATAGCTTTTTAACATGTGGTTCAAGAGTGAAAGTATTTGGACACAGATATCGGAGGCAAGCAGGACAGAGGTTTATGCTAACGGATACAATTTCATATTTTATAGGCACGGTGAGGGGGAATTTCCATGTTTACAGATGTGACGGTCTTTGGTCTTTGAACATACGTTATCATATGCTGGCATTAGTGAGAGGGAGAGAGAGATATAGAGAGTGAGTGAGATACAGAGAGAAACAGAGAGAGAGAGAAAGAGAAATGTGCGCGCGTGTGTACACTGTATATAAATTGGCAGGTTGTAATTAAATGTGCAGACCTCTCCACTATCTCCTCCTCCAGCCGTGCGCCAGTGACGCACACGCCGGCTGCAGAGAAGTGAGTCATCCAGCCCCGAGGATCACCACCCCTCCCTCTGTCTCTCCAGCCTCCCCACCCGTCCCCCCCTTTACCTTTCTCCCTCCATTCACTCCCCAACACACTCTCCATGCCTCCAGCCCCTCTTCTCTTTCCTCCACCCTTTTTTCCCCTCTGAACACATTTTACCGTGTGCCCAATTTCCTTCCCCCTTTATGCATTCCTCCAGATCGCCCTCTCTCTATCTCTTCTTTCTTTCCTTCAAATTCTACAACTTGTCCTACCTATGCTTCACTTTCTCACTCTCTTTCTTCTTCACTCTATTCTTTAAAGATAAACTGCAATTTCTTCACTCTATAGAGACAATCTGCTGTTTCAATTTCCCTCCCCATATTGACTTCAGCCATTTCCATACTTGAGTAAAAAAAAAAAAAAGAAGAAAAATAAACTCCAGAACGGAAGGAGACAGAGGCGGTTGGGATGATGCGGCAGCTTATCTTTTCTGAACTATACACAAAAAATGACGAAGCAGATGACTTTTCACGCTTCAGCTCTCGCCCCTCTACAAGGAACTCGAGAGAAGTGATCGATGGCTTTGAGTTTTAGAAAGAGCGAAACAAAGACAAGAAAGAAGCAAGACATTATGTGGAGAAGAACTAAAGTCAGAGGGAGACGACCACAGTTTGCCACAATTGCCAAACAGAGCCCTGAGTCATTATCTGACTCATAATTAATTATTACCTCAGGCTTTGGACAAAGGCTCAACCTGCCAAAGGATGACAGTGACGATGAAAACAAATGAAGCGTGGAGTAGAGACAACGCAAAAAAAAGGTGTAATGGAGATTCAGTAAGTAGACCTATAGGCCAATCTTATCAGTCTGCTGCAGTGGTACAGGCAGCAGCGTGGAGTGCTCTACTCTTCACTTCAGCTTTTAATCATGCCGGCATGCTCTTACTAAGGCCATGTATGGCTCTCTGGTCATTTGTAGAGTGAGTGGGAAGAGAACACATTAAATTCATGACTCATGTAATTGTGTGCACTAGCCTGGTCCATTTTTTTCCTAAAAAGAGAAGTTTATCCCTCTGCAAAAAAAGCAATTTAACGCCTAACTCTGCATGGTTATCCAATTAACTTCATCCAGCATGAGGATGTGCGCAGGGGAAATACTGATGTCCGTAAGCATTTAAACGCTCAAAAGAAAGTGTTTCAAAAGAGCGTTTCTGCAAAATGCATTATGAAACAGAATCAATTAAGTTGTGAAAACAAAAAAGCTGGAATGAAACGTAGGGCATAAAGTTCAGGGTTCGGGGAACTGGACCTGCAAATGAGGCTAAAGAAGAGTTTATGTTTTGAAAATCCTCTAAACAGAGACTCTCCTGCCTGTGCTCTGACTCATGCAGTTCTCCATGGAGCTGGACTGGTGAGGTGGGATGGGGTGGGGTGGTAGACAGAGTCACAATGAGTGCGCTCCAGTCCCTAAACTCTCCGCTTTACCCCCCTCCTCAGCACCTCCTGTGGTTGAGCTACAGGGTCTGTAAAGCTCCGGAACCACTGAACAGGTTTGGTTCAGCAACAGCAGAAGCTTTCAAACCAGAGTGAGCTACAAGACAACAGCCTACAAAGTTTATGATATTACAACCTGCCCCCTTAGCTAGTCAGAGCTAGTTCTGTAGTGCTGTTTTAGCAATTCTTAATTGGGGATTAACATGCTGTAAGAATCAAGGTATGCAGATACAAAACTATCTGATGCTAAACGTGGTCCTTTACTTCAGTTAATTAGATCAATTGATTACCTAGCTTCTGGTCAGCATTATAGATGTTGTGCTAGTGCACAGGCCATGCTTGGTTCATTTTGATGCATTGCATAGCTGTGAGAACAGCTTGTCCTTGTGTATTTGATAGGTTTCAGCCAGCAAGAGAGGGCTGTGGGAGTCAAAGGGAGGGCTGTAGTTTTAGGACCACTTTATCAAAACATTATCTGAAACAACAAGGTCACTGCTCAACAAAGGACAGTCCTCTCCACACATAGTCCAGGCTCCTAGAAACTGCCCACCCAGAGTTTGCTCAAATGCACAATTTACAATATCACCTTTCATGATTTGCTATAGGTGTGTGTCTAATAACTGTGCCTGTTACTACACTGTATTCCCATAGTGGATCTACAAACAAAAAAAAAATTAACTGCAATAGAGCTTGCCTATTCTCTAGATTCCGAAAACAGACAAATCCTAAGCTAAGCATATACAGGCTCCAACAATAACTCAAAACAAGAGACAGTACTAGCAGAAAGCAGTCGCACACTAGGGAGAACTAGCATTTATCTACATTCATTTATCTACATCAAAATGTCCATATCCTACAAGTTTCTTGTTTTTTTTTATATTTTTTCCACTTATCACTTATGACGTTTGTCTGGGTTTATGTGCCAAAACCAGTCATAATTAATTTTTACATGACTATTTTCCAAACTCTCATTATCCCTTAGAATTTAGCAGGTTATTTGTTTACTATGCCTCTAAAACTACTATATGTAAATAATCTGTGTTTTGATTTGCTGCCCTAAATTGTGCCTTATTTAAAAAACAAACCAGCCTTAAACACAATTATAACTTAAGCGTAAATAAGCAGGGCTAAATTGCTGTAGGCTGAATAAGTGGATTTATGTACATACATTAGTTTTTCTAACATCACAAACACAATTAATCCATTTGTGCTGCTGTTCCAGCAATTTTCAACCTTACGTGACAGCTTTATATATTACAGTATCTGTGCAATTCATCTACAGAGAACTTAAAACGACCTCAGCGGTGTCTTGCTGAGTTTGCTCTAAATGCCTTTCATCCAGTTTTGAAGTGGCAGGATCTGTCATGCTAATGTGTAGCCATAATGCTCATTAAAAAACATATTGCCCTAAACCAACGAGCCATCTGCTTCTCTGAATGTGACGTTCTTACGCAGTCTAATACAAGAGCAACTGTGTTCCCTTCATGTCGTATAACAGTTACACGGCAAACAACAGTGCCGCCGCCATGCGATTGACTGACTGGTGCACGAGTGACCTCAGAGTGTATGCATTTGTATGAGGCACACCATGGCGTGATTTGATGGATTGAATCAGGCAGTGGTAATTAAACGATTAATAGTACTTAGCTCAAGTCAGTTCATCTCCTGTGCTGGCTCCCACAGGGCCCATCATCATGGGGAAATTACACAGATGTTATCTCTCGCTTCGCCTACAGACACACACACACACACACACACACACACACACAAATCAGCATATAGAAGGAAGCCAGTTCACATATACTCAGATGTACCTCATCAGCGACATAGAGAGATAACATAACAGCTGCTGGGGGTATGGGATATGGTGCTCTTCCTGTGAGCTGGAGCAATGAAGATTGATGTCAAAGATATCACATGAACTCAGTGTGTAAAATAATGGGACACATATTTAAAGGCATAAAACACCGGCAGGTTTGCCTCATACCACAACAAGCTATGAGAGAGCCTCCAAAGCGTATGATATGAACTGTCCTCTGTGACAGTCAGAGCTAGTCCTCTATAAGCAGTGGTGCTGCTGAATTTTCCCTAGCATTTTCCCTGTTTGCCTCATATTCGTATTCCACAAAGTCAAACTTTTTTTCATATCTCCACAGTCAAACATGTGCACAGTATTTTAGTCATTAAGAAACAGACATGGTCGGTGGCTGGTCCTATGAGGTGAAGGCTCTTTGACTTTCTCTCGCTTCCATGCTGCAGGGTTGTGGTCCTCATGCAAAGGGGCCTGGTTTCGCTACTGTTCAGGATCTCTGAAGGGCCCGATGAGAGTAAGAGGGGTGGGGTGGGGGGGGTCCATCTCGAGCTCAGAAATCTTCGCTCTCTGCACGCTCTCTGAACGCAACTGCACTTTGTAAGTTACCATTCTTCCCTTAGGCATTTTAACGTATACTCACACACAATCTCCATTCATCTTTGCTTTTTCTGCTCCCCCCTCTCTCAGTCTCTCTCTCTCTCTCTCTGTGTGACTGTCACACATGCGCGCGCACCCACAAATTCGTTTCCCTCCCTCCCTTTCGATGGATCAGAGCCTTGTAAGCTGTGGGTGTCTTGGATGAGTCACATCGGCAAATTACCCAGTTTAAAGCCTTTCTCAAATGACTTCCCTTCCAGTCGGCTGCCGCGCTGATAACCGATAACAGTTTTCATTTCCACAAGGAGTTTTGGAGGACACTTGTGCGCACGTCCGCGTTTGGCACGCGACTGTGTGTGCGCGCGCGTGTGTGATAGACAGAGAGAAACAGTGGCAGAGTGAGAGGGACAGAGAGAGAGCGTGTGTCCGAGGTGAGCGCGCGCAGAAAGTAATTTGTAAACCACGTGGCTACAAAATAATCGAATACAGACGAATCGATTGCGAGAGTGGCAAAGTACTGGATAAGCTGTTTCCATTTTTCCAAACTTGCTTCCACCTTCATAGAGCATACTGAGCATTCTGCGGGCAGATGCTCTACATTAATTAATTAATTACTTCACTTTCGGAGCGTAGATGATGGATTAATTAATGGCCTAATTTTGTTTGTTAATCACTCTAAAACATCCGCCTTATCGTACATGTAACTGGTTCTGGTTCAAGCAGGAAGCAGCTCTCTGAATCCTTCCTCTTTTTGTCATTCATTTGCCGACCTGCCAGCCTTTCATACGTAATTTAAGGTTAAGAAGTCCTTACTTCATTCATTTTCATTCATTTGTTAGCAACATTAGCATTTTTGACTGAACGGCTCCTTTAAGGCAAATGTGGACCCGATTGACCCTACTTTTTTTTCTGAGACTGCTGTCTCTGACGTATCTAAAGAGGCTTACTGTTTTTTTTAATGTTTACCACGATACCGAACTGAAACGTGAACTTGGAAACATCACATGGTGAAGCGTATAAAGCGTTGTTTTTCTCCACCCTTACTCCGCCATCTGCGCTAGTATTGGTTAGTAGTTTATACTATGAACTAAAAGCCAATCCTACCGCAGCAAACGGGCTACCACGAACCAATCATAGCACAAACAGGGCGGGATTTGTTGGAAAACAGGTGCGAAAAAAAGAACAATTGGGCTTGATAGCGCGACATGGTAGCGCCCTCTGCCGGTAGCTGAGTGGGAAGAGGCACTTTGGGCAACACAGCCCTACCCAGCACATTATTCATTTCCATATTGCAGGTTTTTCGAAACATGAAACTACAGATAGAATTTCACAGATGTTCACATTTCACAAATGTGGTACATGCTTAAATACACTTACTACAAAATGTTCATCTTTTTAAATAGTTAAATAGTTTCTGAACTCGAATATTGCCTGCTATATAAGGGCTACTGACAGTTGAAATTTTGCCTTTTGATATTAGACAGCAGGAAAATGCCAAAATGGTCTATGTGGAATTAATGTATGAAGTAGCTTTGTGTGTGCGTGGAGATTAATAACCCTTGGCCATATTTTTAAAGAACTGGTGAAGTGTTTCACAGCAATTTCACTGTATTTTAAACTCGACGCAGAAATGCAAATATATTATATGTGTGTATATATATATATATATATATATATATATATATATATATACATACACACACACACACACACACACACACACACACACACACACACACAAGTAACTTACAAACATCCATTTAACAGTTTACGGTTGGATGGATATATATACATAAGTACATCATATATATTAATGATATATATATTAATGATATCTGATATCGGAAATTATAGAGGAAAAATCCTTTACATGTATTTATTTTTTCATTAGAACTTTGCTAAATTTCAGAGGAGATCTTTAGTCTCTAA
Organism: Colossoma macropomum; assembly: GCF_904425465.1. Taxonomy (NCBI): domain Eukaryota; kingdom Metazoa; phylum Chordata; class Actinopteri; order Characiformes; family Serrasalmidae; genus Colossoma; species Colossoma macropomum. The sequence continues at coordinate 27,650,584 of NW_023494804.1, forward strand.
TTGACACCAATGATCAAGCAACACATAAAAGCTTACTGTACAACACAGAACTGTGCTGCTGGTTATTTATAGTAGTGGCAGTACAAAGCTAAAATTCCTTATTGCAATCAGCTGTTTGTTTTATGTGAAAAAAGCTCTTTGTTTATTTCACGGATGCAGTGGCTGCCATTTGCGCGTCTGCACGGTCAACACGACGTTTTATTAAATATCACCAAACTGCCAAACTGGAAGGCGGCTTGTTCTATAAACGCCTATAGGCTTCGCTTTAAACGGAGAGAGAGAGAGAGAGAGAGAGAGAGAGAGAGAGAGGGAGGGAGAGGGAGAGGGAGAGAGAGAGGGAGAGGGAGAGAAGGGGTGATTGATCGCGTAGAAGCGACTGCTCGCGCTGATATGAATCGGCTCATTAACTCCGAATACGAAGCCCAAAGCTCGGACGTGATTCGTCACTGACGCGTTCAGCGGTGCGCGCTCCCAGAGCTGGACAATGACAAAATCTGCAGCAGGAATGCTGAAAGTCTGTGTTTTAAATACGCATAAGTCAGTTCGTATAATGGATCTTGTCCTTTTTCTTTAATGATCTATTTTCACCTATAGAACTAAACATAAACTGGACAGTGGACCCACATGGCTCTAAACGGCAAAAATTACCCTCAACGCCGAAACAGTACCGCGCCCCGCGCCGCTCAACAGAACCACCGTTTTGGCGCGCGAGAAGCGAGGGCGGAGCGGCAGACGGCGCGCGGTGACCGTCTCACAGTGCGGCAACGCGGCCAAATCCTGCTGCGTGTCGCATGCAGCACTCTTTAACTGTCCCCTCTCTCCGAGCTGCTAAAGCAATATGATCATCATAACCCCCTTTCTGCGTCGTCTCACTGAGGGGCTTCAGCCGGGTCGCCCTGAGCCCCCTGTCAGTATTGGCCGTGTTTTCTGCGTAAGGCACACACCAGCACATCTCTGCGTCCGACATTTTGGGCAGTAGCGGCACTGCCTTGCTTTTGCTGTGAAAGGAGATGCGGCGCTTCAGCTCCCCCAACACCCCCCCTTCCCTCCCCAAACACACACTTAGGTCCGCGCGTGGGCGCGAAGAGCGGGTTCCACACCATTACGCCCGAGCCGCAGAGGGTGGGTGGGTGGGTGGGTAGGAGAACGTTAGTCCTCCCCATAGCGATCATTTGTTTCGTTCATCTCGTGGGAGGAGAGAAGGATTCTTTTATTCACATAGTGCGTGTTATGGCACTTCCATTAGTTTCTTTTGTACCTCGATGCATTAATAGATGATATGCCTTTTTAATATAGATCAATTTTTTTGTTTCATAATTGTGGAAACATGTCCAGAACGAGTGCGCTTTCCATCCGCGCGATGATGGGAGTGTTTAATAGTAAGCAGAACAGAAAAACTCGCGCAGCCATTTCTCAGTCTAACTGCACATTGCATGCCAGCGTCCACTGCAGTGTGGAGTGAAAGAGCCGGTGAGTGCTAGTCTCTGTGTCATGGGGTTTGGTGTGGGAGGTGGGGAGGCCTCCACTGCGCCAACGCTGACACCCATCACACTTTGCCCCCTGACCCCTATACAGCTCTCATTTAGCACCGCAGACGAGCTCTGCTCCATTATGAGCTTCTGTTAGTCATACGGAATTAGAGGCCAATCGCAGGTCCAGTAAAACTACAGAGAACGCGGAGTTCTCGTTCAAAATCACAAACGACCGACATCAAGCAGCAGTGTGTAATTATCACATGATCAGAAACATAGATGACTGTACTGTGCAGTCATTAGATGATCAGAAACAGGGCTGATTACAGTGCGTAAAATCCACAGGCCCGTGATTGGATCAATAAAGGGCATTAGTTTTTCTCGAAGCCGTCGTGACGCATGCAGCGTTTTCAGAAATTTCGAAATTAGGTTCCCGTGATGTGATGATGATGATGATGATGATGATGACGATGATGAGGCCGTGGCTTGCAGGAGGGACTTCAATATCCGTGCTGCGACTGATCCAATTACACGAATCATAAACTGGGATTGGTGGCGGTGGTGGTGAAGAGGGGGATGTTGGCCCTGATTCTACTAAGTATTTTCCAATTAGGCCTGTTTTTAAAATCCAGAATGTTAATGTTGAATTTATAGCCCGCCACGGGGGCAGGGGGAGGGAGGATAATTCTCTCTTAAACGGGCTAATTTGCACACACAGGACGCCACTGAAGGCTGCCAACAACCATCGTATCCCCTCACCCCCATTCTTTCTTAGGATTATGAGCACGCAGAAAAACCGAACCAAAACACACCTGCCATAGGCCGTACATATGTGCAGAATGCGAGGCTGACTCGAGGGAGAGTCATGAGGAGACAAAGAGCGGAACGTCACGGTGACCCCAGAAGCCCGGCTCCTCTCCGGCTGGGTTTGAGGCACCTCAGAGCCCAGCAGCCTGAGCGACTATCCCTTGTATTACCAATAACGTCCCGCCTACTTGCTTCCAGAATCAGAAGGCACGGAAGGGAATTTGGGGAAACTTCGCTTTAAATGCGAGCGCGTTCGTGCTTCGCGCCGCAGCTCTTAATGGAGAGGCCCGTTTCATTCATGCCGTTTCCGTTCATTCATCAGAGCGACGGAGCGCGAGCGACGCACGAAATTCTTATCAATGAAGAGGATGACGTCAAACGCGCCGCGAGGGTTTTTTTTCGGGTCACGTGGTTAGGAGCGTCTGTACATATTGGCGCTGCGCTGTCCGTGGTGCTGAAAAACAAAAAAAATAAAAGTAAAAAAAGAATAAAAAATCACGCACCGCGTTTATGTGCAGTCAACAAATGACATATTTCACATGTACTAAAAAGAGCGAAACGTAAACGAAACAGGCGCTTTTCTGGGGGAAAGAAACTTTTTTTCTCCAGTGTTGAACGAAAATAGGGACCGAGATTAGCTCTTGAACTTCAGGTGTTAAGACAAGAAGACAAGCACAGACGCGCTCCTGAGTTTCGGCTGATTTCGTGCGGGATAGCAGGTGAGTGGCGATTTTACGATTCTCTTCAAAACATGTTAAAATGACAAAGTGTGAGGCAACACATGCTCGCGAGGTTTGGGCTGGATAGGTGACTCACGCCGACGCTGAACCCAACGATATCAGCCGAGGAGCCGGTTTCCAGGACGCGGACCATGGCTAATGCTCGACTAGAAACACAAAAGAAGAAGAAAAAGACACTTTTAAGGGATAATCACCACTGGCAGCGAAAGCTAATATACTCTAAGACGAGGCTTAAAGGAAAACCAGTGGTAAGTCTTTGCCTGAACATCTGCGGCAGCAAAGACTCTTAGAGAAAATGAGAATGGATATCAGTGCCGTTTCAGAACAAAACATCGGAATTTCATAGCCGTTTCATAGCTATGAAGAGAAGTAATAAGTAGGGATTCATTTCTCCAGATCTACAAAGAGTTAAACTGGAATCTCATTTATCATTTTAAGTTTGTAACATACAGATAGACTGTAGAAGACAAAACAAGCTTTTCTTTTTGTTATAATAATTCATTCATCTTCTTGCATGAACAAGTTCATTGAAATAAGGGTATGATTCGCTTTTTAATTTCCGTAATTGTGAAAAACAGATTCAGTAGGAGTCCATACAGACTCTCTTTTCCACTCTTACTAGAAAATAAAATGTCCTGAGATAAAATTACAATCTACCGTGGTCTATGAGTAGTACGAGGACTACAGACTCGATGGAGGCTAATTAGATGCGTGATTCGCGCAGTAGCCACACAATAGCTCCATTTCTCCAGCTACGGCATAACGGTGTCGGCATTGTTGAACAGATAATTGGGTCAAGATGTGAAATGTGTCTTAGAAAAGTTACATTCTGAGGAAAACGTTCGTTTTAGCGTAGGCAGTAGGATGATCAGACGCGAGGTAATTATAAGGCGCACTGCAACTGCAGCCAGAGAATTCAGCTATTTACTCCGTTCTGCGATTTTTGTGGACCGGTGCAATCGGTTTGGGAATTCAGATGAAAGACCACTGTTGGTCTTCCATGTCGAGGGCGTTTTTGTGAGGTTATGATGTTATATCTGGCAAACAATCTAAACAAATGGGGAAAAAATCACGTGTCATTAAAATGGACAAGAACTTAAGAGTGCCTAATGAAGAAAAATCATAAGATGGTAACATGTATATTTGGCTTTGAACAATCCCTCTATCAATTAAAATGCTAAGGCAAATTTAGTGATAATGACGTTCCTCTTACAGAAGTGGATTTGACAAAGAAATGTAATTAGAGCATTTACAGTCTGAACATTTGCTGTGAACATAACAATGAGATTGACTTTTTTTGTTCCTTTCTCTCCTAGGTGCTTGCCCTGTCCCCTCTCCCCCTGGCCCATCTGCCCTGCATGGTCATGATCTGCTGCCATCCTTCCTCCAGTACCTCTGCTCTACTGCTAATCCTGCTCAGCATCGCTCCACAGCTGCCTGCTGCTGCCCCACTGCTTACTGCGAGCCCTCTCATCAGCACCAGCAATGAGACACTCCAGCTGGTGCACCAGGACCTGGAGACAGCAGATGGAGCAGCTTGGACACACAGGAAAGTGGACAGGCTTTTCCAGTCACCCTTAGGACAGGGCCACCTTACAGACATGGACTCTGCCAGGGCACTAGCTTCTGTCCTCCTGGAGGCTCTCGACCACCCAGCCAGAGAAAAGATAGGTGGCAGGGTGGAGGCGGAGGAGTATGTGGAGAGTGGGCTGGGACAGAAGTTGGAGACGTGGAGGGATCAGGATGAACGCAGAGACCCAGAGCAAGGAAGAGGAGAGGAGGAGAATGTGAAGAAAATACAGACTGGAGTGACTGAGTTGAGCAAGGGTGAGGAGAAGGGAGGAGAAGAAAATGCAGGATTAACAGAGCCATGGCTTTCCGGTGAGAATAACAAGGGAAACAAAGAAAGCACATTAGAGGGAAAGGAAGAGCTTCTGCAGAGCTTGCTTAATAAAAAAACAGAAGTCCCACCCCAAACTGCCACATCCCTTCAGCGTAAAACCAGGGGTTATTTCCAAAACATTGACCTTGGGCTGCAGGACAATGAGATCCTCCCCCCTCTAAAGGGCTACAAAGCCTATAACCAGCAGCTAGCCCTGGCCAGCAAGAAGCTCAAGTGGCAGGAGGATAAAGAGAGAAATCCTTCTCAGCTTGACAGGAACTTCATGGATGATTTTGACTTCATAGATGAGGAGGAGGAGGTCCTCCCCCGTGAAGAGGAAGAGGCGAGGGCACGAGCTGAGCAGGAAGAGGTGCGGAGGCAAGAGGCGGAGGCACAAGAGGCGCGTGAAGAGGAGCAGAGACTGGCAGACATTGCCTCGGACATGCTTCTGGAATACATGGGCAGAAAACAGAAAGCAGCTTCTTACCTGAATGACATGAAGAAAGCTTCATTGCTGAACAATGTGGCTGAGGACAAGCGCTCTAATGAAGTGGAGGACAGTGATGATGACGAAATGGACCCCGAGACTATTGACAAGCTGATCGAAATCTCCAGTAAGCTGCACCTACCTGCTGATGATGTTGTTGAGATCATCACAGATGTGGAGGAGAAGAAGAAGAGGAAGGATTCACCCCCCATTAATGCCCCCCGTTTCCGCCCTTTAGTCCCCCTCAAAGCCAAGCAGAGGGCTCCTGTTTATCAATACCCCAAGTCCCCAAAGAAATCCTCCTACAAGGTGAACCCGTACAAGAAATGGTACAAGGAAAAAAGCAAAGCAAAGTTCAACAAGCAGGACTACTGGTTTAAGCCACAGAAGCAGTTGCTAGCTTATCCCTCCTTTCCTTATTACCAGAAGCCATATCGAGCCTATTACCCTGTTTACTTTCCACCTCCTGAACCACGCTTTTACACAAACCCTGCCCTCTCTTTTGACTACAACTTTGGGGGCTCCATGGGCTACGGCTTTAAACCCCCCAAACGCAGAAATAGAGACAGAGCCAAGGCAAGGGAGCGAAACTGGGTGCAGGGGGCTCGCCAGCCCCAGAACCCCTTCCCTTTAGTGGACACAGTCATTTCTAACTACATCCTCCCTCATCCCCGAACTTACCAGACCCTCCCTGTGCCCAAACCCCGTTCTCCCCTGAGTGCAGCAGCACCCAGCTTCTTTTACCACCCAGACTATGCGTATGATGAGCCAGAGCCAGTGCCAGACAGCGATGATGAGCTGGAGAACTTCATTGAGAAGATTTACTACAACCGCAGGTTGTTCTAGAGGCTAGGAGGAGGACTGGTGATATTCTATAGCGATGAAAAAGAGTGAGGAGAACAAAGAGGAAAACTGAGTGAGTGAGGGCATGACGTTAGGGGCTGAGAAAAGACTAATTCTATGTTACTTCTCCACTCTTGTTTTTAAAAACATTCCAGGTCAGTCCAGAAAGCGATGTTAATGAGATTATGGACCCTCTCTGTGTGTTTGCATTCCGTTCCTCTCGCAGTTTACATTTTCATTTGGTGAGAGAACTTACGGGTGAATTTGTCAGGTTTCATTCAGGTATGGTTTTACTCTTGCATGTCAAAAACATTTTAGGTGCCAACTGCAAGAGACCCATGTTTACAGAAAGATTCTTTTTTTGTTTTGGTCACATGTGATTAATTAATGTGAATTGAAAATAGGGTCTAAGCTTGAAGCTGAATTCTTGAATCACTTGGCACTGCAGGGCACATCTTATAGCTTTCTTCTGGACTCGAGTCAACTGATTATAACTACAGATCCATCTTTTTCGTAGGCTATGTTTAAGTGTGATTATCAGTGCTCCTATTGCCTTAATATGGATCCATTTAATTCATGTGCATGCAGGTCTTGCACCACAGAAAATAATAACTTTATGTGAAACAAAAACAAATAGCCACCACAAGTACTTGAAAGAAAAATCTTCCATTCTGTTTAAAGGAATGCAAAATGGTGGGTGTCTTCAATGGATGCGTGCCCTGTTTAAGGTAGTTTTTGGTATTCGTTCCCCATGCCAATGATTTTCTGTACACCTCATATATCTTTTTCTTATGTCAAGTTTCAAACTTTTTAAAACACCTTTTTATGGGTTATTGTTACCTCTAACATTCTATCAACACACAGTGTAACTTTGTCTTGAGGGTCAAATGAAAGTTGTATATACTATGTCTATTCTAAAGAAGTTTTCAAATGTTTGAAAAGTTGTGAGAACTGAACTGAGGTTGAAACGAACGTCTGCACGTCTATCTGTATTTGCATCTTTAAAAAAAGCAGAAAAAAAAGCGGGGGAAATTGCCTCTTTGAAAAACTGTGGTTATTAAAAAAAATACACAAAAAAACCCTAAGAAAGAAAACTAATTATGATAACAAGTGTTTCCACAAGTGAACCAGTCTTGTGAAAGGAATTTGTTGTTGATGTCAACTTCCAGATTGTAAGTTGTACAGTGTCAAATAAACAAGTGTGTGCAATGTGTAAATAACAGCATGCTGATTACTAGTTTTGCTATATGACAAAAATAAAAGCAACTATTTTATTAAAGATCGGTTTTTTAAAATGCCTTATTGGAGAGCGTTTGATTAGTCACCCAGAATAATGTGCCATTTATCCATTCAAGTGCACTATTTCATATTTCATATCCAACAAAAATGGACTTTGACTCTAATAGACTGCACAGTGTATTTTTTGTCCTTTTCACCTGCCTGTAAAATTGAAAATACAAAAGGTTGAAATTATAAGCCTTAACCAAAGCCCAGTCTGCAGTTGGCAGCTGAAGGGGAAATTAGTGCAGAACAAAACGAGTAACTTTAGAACACTGTTGCCTCTAAACATAGATATTAAACAAGATAAAAACTTTGACTCTAAAAATCGCATAACACTGAAAAATACTCCTCCATTTTGTCCGACCTATTGACTATTATTGCATTCAGTAGAATGGGGAGACATGAAGGAGAATATATTTAAGAGGCATTCACAAATGCAGAGGGAGAGCAAGAGACTGGAATGTAGAAAGGACAATGATGTGACGGGAATAAGTATGGGGACACACTGGAACCTAAAGAGAGGGGTGGGCTGAGAGAGAGAGAGAGAGAGAGAGCTGCAGTGATTAATGAGTCACATGATTGACGGGTGAGTCATCTACTGCCATGCACCACTGCAGAACCCCAAGCATTAAGATTTATACTCACACACTGGACACAAACACCCGCATACTCATACACCCTTGCCAGATAAAATGTTTGGTGCCCTTACGTAGGGACCCAAGCAAGGGAGCCCAACTCTCACATCAATGCAATTACCCACCTGCCCCCGCCAACATATGCGCGCTAACATCCACATATACACCTATGCACTCACAGATACAGTCCATAACTCAAAAGCCTTTCAGATATGAAAGACTGCTCTGTAATTAAATGTAGAAGAATCGTTTTGACCTTTGAAAGGACTAATATTGTGCAAATGGACATCTATTGTCATAATAAAGTGTGCATAATATTCATAAATAATGCAAGCACCCACTGGGTGAAACTGGTTACATTTGATATACCGTCTTTCAGTGTTACTGTCATGACACCAAAGTGTCAATCTATTTATAGAATGAAAGATGAAAATGTACTTAATTTTCATGTCATCTCAAGCCTGATGTAAACTGTGAACTGCTATAGATTAGTTTAAAACTTCGGTTTAGAGTAATAAACAAAATATTGTGCTAATGTTCTTTGTGAAACAAGCTTCTGGGAAGTTGCGACAAGCAGTTAAACAGCTACAAATTGACTCAATTTAACTTCAGATGACCACCAAATGCTATGGGATGGTACTTCTTTCAGCGAGTAAATCAGCTCCTGAAACACAGTCCTTCACTGCACTCTGTCTTTCTCCTCTTTGATGGCATGCAGAAGCCCTTCAGTGAGCCGTGATGAGAGGAGATCTATCAGCGAGCAGAGAGGAAAGTAGTACCATTGAGCCGCTGTCAAAGGATGCCGGTGAGTCATAAGCACTTACATTCACTCACGGCCTCCACTGAACATTTCCACTGCAGTATGAAAAGAGTCTGTTACATTATGCCAATAATTACTGTAAATGGTGACATAACCATTTAAAGCCTACACAAACACACATATATGCTGGCATGCGCACATGGGCACACACTAGTTGTTTTACATACAAACTGTAGCAAACCTTCAACGTACGCAGTGTCTCCACCCATGCCAATTTGTTGCATTTACTCACTCATCACTCACTCTCAGCTACACACGCACAACCACACATACATCTGTACAAAATCAAGCTCACAAAAACATCGTCTAAGGCAATGACGGCAGAGGCACAGATACTTCAGATATAAAAACAGACAGATAATTACACTGAGTCATACGCAGTACTGGAAGCAGCTCTGATGATGCACTCTGCCAAGTCAACCAACCAGCATACGGCAGCGCTTGGAAATGGCCAAAACACTCTCCACTCAAACTTTCCCAGTGACTAAAAAACATCTTGCGCACTCCCTACATTTGACTGATTAGTAATAATTGAGCCAAATCGTTTAGAGTTCCATGAGATTGCAATAATATCCCCTTGATCCTCTTTTATACGCCAAACCTTTATGCATGATGATAATTACAGTATAATTATCATCTCCCCTGCCTGTGCAGGAGCTGCTGCTTCTCTGCTTGTCTCCAGAGTGCACTCCGAGCTTCCTTGCAGAGGTAAACAGGTTGTTTTGCAAATGCGGATCAGGCTATTCATTGTGCTTTGAACTTTACTGCTCTTCTAAATGTGTTTGTGCCATCTTGCACAAATGTATAGCAATGTGTTTTTGTCATTGTATCCCAGTACAATGCATACAGCGACAGTCTGAGCCTTTTGTGTTTACACTGTGTCAAATCCTGTCAAAAGCTTGAAAAGAATGGCAGAGTGTTTACAGCCACCAGCTTGAGCTAGAGGCCAGTCATGTTTCCGCTATAATGTTGTAAATATACAAAGACACGGAAAATTTAACCAACTGTGGTAAGAATTAAGCTCGGTCTGTTATAATAAATGATTAATTTGATGGCTTTCATCGATAAAAGCCCATTTCTAAATGGAATAAGTAAAAAGTGTCCTGAAGGAATTGTACAGACCCACATGCACATACACCATAGCTCTAGCTTCTCTCGAGCTCACTCCGTGTGCATTTCGCAGCCAAATCATTATCATCACTGTGTCAGGAACACCTGCAAAAAGGTTAATAGTGAAAACTGTGGAGCGAAGCAACAGCATTACCACTTAATCCACCCTTCCCCACTGATGCTGTTTGTGCCGGAGGCAGTGCTGAAAGGGGGAGAGTAAAAGGTGAAGAGGGTTAGAAATTGATGGAGTGAAAGAGAAAGGGGAGGGAGTAAAAGAGAGAATGGAGGTGAAGCTTTGAGTGACTCACCCTGTGTAAGTACGTATCCAACAGCTCCATAAAGTGGTGGGCCACCTCCACACTAATGAGCTCACTGCACAGTCATAAGCACTTACATTCACGCTCGGCCCCCACTGAACATTTCCACTGCACAAAACAGAGAGAAAGCGAGAGAGAGAGGGAAATCTAATTGCATGTACAGATACGAGCACTTATGTGGACCCTCCCCTCAATGCATACATGGCAGAATCTACATGCAAGGTGAGAAATGTTAATAAGAAACTTATCTGTAATTAAATGCTGATAAGTCTTTGCTGAGGAACATCACCAGTGCATTATTTATTTGAGGCTTACATGGGTGCTACTGAAGCAGATAAACTCATTTATCTCTCAGTGGTCTTTGTCCCTCTACAGGGTGGCCCACATTGCTGACATGGTGTGCCAGCCATGGGGTGACACCCGAGCTGGCCTTCGCTTACTCTTTACAGCGAACCTGCTTGTGAGCCATTCAGACTCATCCATTATTGAACGGTCAGGGTTTCCGTTTCGTGGAAAGCGAGAACACAGAGAAAAACAAACAGCAGGTGCTGCCACCCAGACAGGCGCAGTGGTCGTTAGAATGGCCGGCAGCTTGGAGGGTGCCCAGGCAGTCTACATGGGGTAAGTAGGCAGGTCTAAATGTGGGTTTTAATGGCAGGTGTTTTGGACAAAGCAAGAGTTCTAGGTGTCTTGGTGGCTCTTTTGTCAGCCACCAAGACAGTTGGATTCACTGATAACGTCTCGTTGGGAAGAAATGTCTTGTAAGCAACACGAAAAGACTAACTGCTGTAACAGGATAGAACTGACTTGCATGGCAAATCACACTGCTGATACAAGATTACTTGATTAGAAAAAGCCTCTTTTAAGAATCTAAATGGATATGCCCATGAGATTACATACTACTATGTCTGATGTTTATTACCTGCTTTCTCTCTAAACTACGCACACAAAGTGAGATACAGACAGACAGTCTGCCAACCTCCCAGGCTACTGAGGAGTATCCCGCACAGCAGGATAAGCAGAATCAGGTCAGGACACAAAGAACCCTGCTGTTAGAGAATAAAAAGGTCTTACCATAAGTGCAATCTTATCTGTAGGACATCTTTATCTGCAACAGTTCCTAAATTTTTACATTCACATGAATCACACTTTGTATTCTATTGTGTTTTCGTCATCCCATTCAACAGAGCTGCAATGTGGGTGACTTCCTAACACATGTAGAAACTAACCTACAAGAACAGCTTCAGGCAGAGCATGACCGGTCTGAATATGGAGAACAGCTACAACCAGGTGAACAACCACAGAAACAGCCCAAGCTAGAAGAGCTACAGTACCCAAATCTAGTACCAGCATATGAATGTATGCCTACAAACACAGAGAGTATGTATCTACCTATTGTCATACTATCACAATAGTGTGGGCTGTTTAATGTTTTCTTTTTACGAAACTTTCAAATGCTACTATCAACACTGTTTTGGTCCTCGCACTATCAAGAATCTGAATGTACATTCCAGATTATTTGGAAGCAGGGTGTTGTATTCATGCTGAAATTATTCTTCAGGAATCTCCTTGGAGCTCTGTTGGTACTGCATTAAATCCCTTCCTACGGAGGAGCTGAATTTACCCCAGGTACTGTGGCATTTGGAGTATGGTGGAGCTCATTACAATAGATAACTGTTCTGTTTTGTCTGTCCATTTCGGAACTGCTTTATCATTCAAGCTTGGGTTGCAGTGTCCTACCCTGACTTCAGTATCTTGTTTCAACCATTTTAGCCCGCTCTAAATTATGTATCTGAAGTTGCAATACAAAATAACAACTGTCAGTTCTGCATATGTCCCCTAGATGGTGCTGTCTTCTTAATATTCTGTTGCAGCTCCAGCTAGAGAATGAGGCTTCAACATTACCCTATGGTGGTGAGCGAATGAGCTACCAGAAGGACCCCAGGCCTCACTTTGGAGTGGCACGCTCCTCACACTCCATACCTTTCCCCCTATGGGACAGCGAGGGTCCCAAAGAGATGAAAAGGGAAGTATATGAGGAGGATACAGACTCGTTTACCAGTTGCCCACATTGCCATCTGGGACTTCCACTTGATACACTACGCTGGCACGAGGTAAAAAAAACACATACACACCTCATGAATTCTCACAGAGCCCTGCAAAATCAGAGAGTGAGGGGAGGGTAACTGCACTGACGTGGCCTACATTAACAACATGAACAAACCATTTTGTAAACGTATTATCCATTCACTACTATAAAGCTTTTATCAATTAATTGGCTGTCCTGATTATCTTCTCATATGGGCGTTTAATTTTTCTTTTATCCCTCTTCCTTCACAGGAAAAATGTCTGTTATTTGAAGGCCACAGAGAGGATGCGTAAAATTAAATGTCAAGTGGAGAGAGGTCAGGTTTATGATTTGCTTAATTGTTAGATCATAAGCAAACCGGTCTGAGGCGTGTAATTTGGGTAGACATAAGCATTTATTAATACATAAAAACTGTCTGCTCTTGTATCGCTTCTGCAAACTTGTGCAGGTACATAGTGTATAGTATTGGTTGAGCTTGGTAGCTTTGTTGGACAGTACTAGTGCCTTGATTTGTAAAATGAATCACAATCAATAATTTACTATTGATTTATCAAAGTGAATGCTGTATCTTGGTGATCAATCTGAACCTTTGAATAAAATCATTTTGTCTTTTTTGTATAGTATGTTGTTTCCTGTCTGTTTAATGAAAAGATTTTGACACGGTTAGGAAGATAGACCAAATCATTAATATTTTTTAAATTACCACACATTTTAATATACTATGCTTTACCTGAACACTGTATTGTAAATCTTAATAGGATATGAAAACTTTCAATGCAACATGCAATGTTGATGTGATCAAAGTCAAATGATCACTTTATGTGCGAATCAGGGATGATACTTCTTTTAATATCTCATATTCTGTATCATTAACTTATTTTAATCTAATACATGCTCTGTCAATACTGTTTAAAGTGCATATACAACATCACAACTAATATATGATATAACAACAGACAATATATTTAACTTATACTCCATTATCATAATTACTAGTGCATTTTTGCCTGGAGTTTATAGGGGACCAGTGAATCCGTGCTCTGAGATTTATTGGGTGTACATTTTTAAATAAACTAATTTTAAATGCAACCCCCTCCCCAACAACGTTCAAAAATAAGCTGCCCTTTGTCACAGGAAGAGCTCAATGTGCGCAACTCTAAATTCAAAACTTCTATCTTATGTCTATCTTAACTGAACTGGAATATAAAAACTACAAGAGACCTTGAAGCCAAGGTTAAAATGAAGATCTAATCATAAGGTGTGAGTTATACACAAAAGCTGCCAGCTGAACCCAGGTGACCCCATGAAATAGAGAAATCTGGCCCTGGTGTGGAGGGCATCTCTGAAGAGCACCTAATCAGTGAAACTGATTGGCACATTGAGACTGATGAGGATTTGAAGAGGGATGAAGAGATGAAGAACAAGAAAAAAGAAACAAGAGAGGAAAGTGCAGAACCAGAGTAGACCAGATCAGAAGTACAGCTGTAGGGGTTGGGCCTATCTTTCTGATGTGTGTTTGAGGTAGGTGTTCATATGATACCTGGCTAAAAGCCTGACTGGCCAAGTCTTGTTGATGTACCACCACTACTTTGCAAAGCAGGACTAGAATGCCAAATCTACTTTTGGCAACTTCTTGCCACAGTACATGTGTCAGCAGGAGATGGGCAGGCAGATGCATTCTCATACTATACTCAACAGCGGCAAACCGTGACTACAAGTGCTAGGCGATCAGTGTCAACTCCCTGAGAAAAAAAAACCCTCACAGATCTTTACAGGAGCAGTGTGTAACCTCTAGCAGTGAGGTTCCAGATTGCAACCAACTGAATCTCCTGTCCATTTCCAAAAGCCTACGGTGGCCATCATGTTTTTTTGGCATCACCTTCGCCTCGACTGTGCTTTCAATTTGCTAAATAATAAGTATGATTCATTTCTTGTCAAAGTTTGGGTTTTTAATAACTGCATAGTAACATAGTAATAACTGCTGCATTATTTAAGGCAAAACAGGAAAATTTCAGAGACGAATCTGGCAAATAAGAAGCTGAACATCAGCGGCAGAAAGTAAATGCTGCACCATTTAAGGTGAAACAGAAAAATTCAAAACAAAGAACAAAAAGCTGGCAAATAAGAAGCTGATTTCAGCCTTGTAGTACTTTTGATAGGAAGATTAAAGTCATGAAAGTATCCTACCTCGTGTTTTACATAAACACAGCTACTGATAAATTTGCGTTACAGCAGGGCATTTCAACAAGGATTCTTCTTTTTTCTAAATCTTCCAGCCGGCGCTGTTGTGCCATCAAATTCAAGCTGCCGCTTTAATGTGAAAACGCAAAATGTGAAAGGCACTCTCTAGAGCCAGTGCTTGGTTTGTCCGTTCTGGGATACTGTAGCAATACGCACAGGTATGCATACGCTCCTATGTAGATTGGAAGTCTCATTCTAAATTAATGAAAAAGGTAATTATGCACTAATTAAAACATAGTTTTGTATACTGCATTCCATTTCTGCTAATAGATACTGGATCAGTTGCTCCAGTGCTGCCTGGAACAGAAGTGTGCACTCAAAACTATTAATGTGAGTTTAACATGGGTTTAACAACTTAGGTTTGCCTATACCCAACGGAACATAGCCCACAGTCCAGTACTCACAGTAATAGGACATAGTTTTAAAGCCCATAAACAATTTAAAGCAAGAGACCAGGCTATAGTAACCAGGCTAAAGTACAGCCTATGCAGTGGGATTAGTTTTAATGTGGTGTTGCAGCTAAGCCTCCCAAACAATGAAAGAACACCATATTTATACATACATCATCTAAACCGCTTATCCTTCTGGGTCACGGTGGGGTGCTGGAGCCTATCCCAGCTGTTGCTGGGCGGAAGGCACGATATACCCTGGACGGGTCGCCAGTCCATCGCAGGGCAGACAGACAGACATACACACACACACTCACACCTAGGGACAATTTAGCAAGTCCAATTGGCCTGACTGCATGTCTTTGGGCTGTGGGAGGAAACCCACGCAGACATGGGGAGAACATGCAAACTCTGGGTGACCCTCGAACCCAGGCCATTCTCGCTGTGAGGCGACAGCGCTACCCATTGCGCCACCGTGCTGCCCAGAACACCATATCTCCCCTGTATAAATTCAAATTTTTACTTTTGAGGCACAAATTCTTCAAAAATGTACTACAGACATAATGTAAATAAAACATGCATGTATAAATATGTAAAATATGAATGTATGATATTTGCTCTTTTACTTTGTGGTCAAAAGAAAAATTGCCACTGCTTTCACTAATCATATTTATTTTGATGCATGTTTTTATTTATTTATATATATTTTATCTATTTAGTTTGGAAAGCTTGTCTGGTTCAAACAACATGAAACTGTATCAAATGAATTAATTATTTGCATTATTTTACAAGACTTTTCTGGCAATTATTACAACTTGACCCTCAGCCTATTACAACTAACCTGGCTTGTGGAGTAAATTTTAACATTTGCATTTGCACTACTTCAAGTGGAACTGTTCATGGTATGTGCTTGATAGAATGTTTATGATTTCAATAGTTTCAAAGATGTGTATGTTGCTTGCATAAAGCAATTATTAATCTTGCTATAAATAGCAAAAAAAACAAAATGAGGTCCCTACCGCTCTTTCCTACAAGAAATACAACACAGCTTCTTTGGTAAACTCCAGTGTATGTTAAAGTCATACCTACATTCAGACTTTTATAGCTGGGCTCACATTCATGAAGCTTCTCATATTAAGAGTGCTGATTTAGGATCTGTTCCTGTCAGTAAAGTCATAAGTAAGAGAGAACTCTGATCTGAGAAACCTCGAAAATATGGGCTTGTTTATCTGTTTATCACAGCATAGTTTGTTTTTTTTTCCAGGACGATTTTGGCCTGATTTAGAATGTATTCCAAAAATTTTCCTGGGCCAGGATAGGATCTACACTGTAAAAAAAAGACACAGAGAAAAAGCAGGCACAACATGTACAGAGACTTCACTGAGGCAGAGCTAGTTGCCATGCCATCATTTATCCCATCTTATGACTCAGTGACAACCAACAAGGCCGACATTTAAGCATGAGTCAGAAAGGATGTCAAAATAAATTGTAAATCCATCCATCCCTTGTCAATCAATCACTGCCTGTCATGTTACTTGTACCTGTGCCTCAGTGTGAGAGCTCTTGAAGTTCAAGAATCAAAAATAGCAAGATTATCCCACAAGAAGCAAGATCTATCTTATCAGTATTACCTATTGCAAAAATGGCACAGTACTTTGACATAAAAGTAGGTATAATTTAATTATTTCTCAAGTGTAGGTCACTGAAATGAACAGATTCTGTAAGAAGTGCGAATCATCAATCTATACCATGTTTGTGTTTACATGTGTAAGAGGAGACATGTTATGATCATGTAAATTTAATAAAATAAGCCTTTAATTATCTGTGCATTATCTGTGTGATTTTCCACCATACCTCCAACAGTGAAAGTGAGAAACATAATCTCTTGTGTAAAAGCATACAGATAACTTAAAAGGTATAAATGTACCTAATAATGACAGCTATGCTTAATGAATACAGAGTGTACATTCTGTACCCATTAAGCACTGCCAGACTTGTTACATTTTTGTCCTCATAGCAAGATTTCTTCTGTTCATTTTTGACCCCATTAGGCACACACCTGTTTAAGCTTAGTACGTGACAGTATATTTAAAAATGGTCATTTATCATACAAAGACAAACAGTCCGTAACAAAGATAAGCCGTCAATAACAAATGCCAAAATATTAAAATCAGTAACAAAACTTACTATAAAGCCTATTATCGACTGGCTTTAAACTCAATATTCTCTTAGTCTCTTTTAGCAGAGATTATTCACTTATTGGTAATTATTTAAGAATCAATTAACAAATAAATTAAATATTAAACTTAATTCATCTCCTTGGAGGCAATTGCATTAGCAGGCCCACATGACAACAATAACAACAACAACAACAATAATAGTTATTATTATTATTATTATTTAAAGCACCATTCAAACTAAAGAAAACAATCTAGCATTAACAGCTGGCCTGTAGGCTAGCATTAAACAGCTGTTGATACAAGAAATTATATATATTATACTTATTATATTGTTTTGGATCACTCTCTTGTTGTTGAAGCCAGCTTTTCTCTGCTTCTTTTGTCTGACTGTCACATCTGCTTTAAGAATCTGCTGACATTTTGTGAAATCCATTCTTCCATCTACTTGTGCAATGTTTCTTGTGACACTGACTGCCATACAACTCCAAAACATAATGAATTCACCCCAATGCTTAACAGTCTGTAAAGGTGTTCTTTTCATCAAAAGCTACTCCTTTTTTCTCCAAACAGACCTTTGGTGATGTAGAATGGTGCACCGTCAGTCCTGTGTCAGCTAAACCTTCCTGCAGGACCTTTGCTGCCACATCTGGGTTTTGCTTTGCCTTTCTGGCATATGAGCAGTTTCTAAAAATTTTCTTGATCTTCCAGGTCTTGCATTGACTAAATAAATAAACCACTAAAAATCAATAAAATATTAAATTTGGTCAGGGGAACCCAAATTTTTTCAATTTCCAAATGAGAAAATATTTTACATTGTTAAGATTAAATGAGGACACATAAGAGCTATTCAGTCATCTGGCTAATAACAGTAAAAATATGTACTATCATGAAATAAAGCATGGAGTATTACAATCATTAATGGATTTTTGTTTATGAATGCAGCATGTCTTAGCCTAGAATCCTCCTATATAAACAAACACTGAGCCTAAAGTAGTCCATATTATCTGGGGCAACCCATATTTTATCAGAGGTCCTGGTGGACAGAGGCTTATGGGCAGTAAAAGGTACATTATTTAACATAAACTGATACACACCGATCAGCCACAACATATAACCACCTCCTTGTAACTATACTCATTATCCATTTTATCAGCTCCACTTAGCATACAGGTGCATTTTGTAGCTCTACAATTACAGACTGTAGTCCATCTGTTTCTCTGCTTTCTTTGTTAGCCCTGTTTTTCAATTATCAGGACCCCCACAGGACCACCACCAAGCAGGTGGTGTTGTGACAGTGTGTGTTGTGCTGGTACGAGTGGGACAGACACAGCAGTGCTGCTGGAGTTTTTAAACACTGTGTCCACTCGCTGTCCACTCTATTAGACACATCACCGTTGTTGGTCCACCTTGTAGATGTAAAGTCAGAGACAGTAGCTCACCTGTTGCTGCACAATATTGTTATTCATCTTCTAGTCCTTCGTCAGTGGTCACAGCACACTGTTGGCTGGATGTTTTTGGTTGGTGGACTATTCTCAGTCCAGCAGTGACACTGAGGTGTTTAAAAACTCCAGCAGCACTGCTGTGTCTGATTCACTCGTACCAGCACAACACACACTAACACTCCACCATATCAGTGGCACTGCTTTGCAGAGACTGAACCACCACCCAAATAATACCTGCTCTGTGGGGGTTCTGACCATTCAAGAAGAGGGTAAAAGGGGTTTAACAAAGTATGCAGAGAATCAGATGGACTACAGTTTGTAATTGTAAAACTACAAAGTGCATCTAGCTATACGGTAAGTGGACCTGTTCAAACGGACAATGAGTGCAGACACAACGACATGGTTTTAATACTATAGCTATTCGGTGTATATTTTGAAACCACAGCTCATAAATCTATAACAATACCAAAGACTACATAGTAAAATAATAATAATAAAAAAAACCTGTTGGAACAGATATAGTTAACTAGCTTGCTGTTACAGAGTGAAGACAGGTTACTTACCATCACATTATCTGATTTTTTCTTGCTATTACACCACTTTTTTAAACATCAAAATGAAAAACAACTACCACCAGGGTTAACTTATGCATTAAACACTATGCTAGCTACATGGCTAACGTTAGCTAAATTATCCTGGTTGTCTATACTGTCAAGGAATGGTCTAACATTAACTTAGCTAACGTTAAGTCATGACATATTAACGTTATTTAACGTTATGACATATGAACGTAAATTTACTATCAAAATGTCATCATTAGAACAAAACATTATTGGTCTATTAACTATCTATGAGAACAAAACCTAAAGTGGCTTCAGTTGTAGCGGTTTATCTTTAGAAGTCCCGAAAATGACAGATGACTGAGCTCCCTTGGGTTCCGTTAAATTTTGAATTTTAAAATGTCCGCGCGTGACAGCAGGTGAATCGGATTGGGCACAGGTACCCACCTGGATTCACGTTAACATTAATTAAGGTCAAGGTCTGAACACTTGGTAGACTAAATACATTTAAAATGAATCTTAGTATGAAAGGCAACAACAAAATCTTAATATATACAATAATTTGGTTTGGTGTCTGTTAGAAACATCAACGCATAAAAAGGTCAGATTTATGCGCGAGTGTGTTGCTGGATTGTTGCCATTTATTGCCGGATAAAACAGCATGAAGTCCATTTTCAAGCGATTATTCCAAGCAAGTCAATTAAAATAAGAACTGCAGCAAAATGTATTATTGAACGCGGGGCTGGGGTGTGTTTAAAGTAGGGCTTGAAAAAATGACATTCTACAATATCTACTTAAAAGTCACTGCTTCCCAAATTTGTTTGTATTATTTTCGTAAATATAGATGCCCTGTATTCTGTAAAATCTCATTTTAATTCTCATGAAGTTGGCCAATCATGTGCTTCGTAGCAAACATCGTACCAGCGCAGGACCTGCAGCTATGCTCCATGCCATTGGCGGAGAGAGGCTTTTAATATTAAGTAGGTGGACTATATGAATAAATTAACCAAACCATAGTCTGAGCCAATGGCTGGACCGGTCTCATGACACATATTTTAATATTCATGAGCGCCACACAACCACGCCATAGAGTGGTCGGTCAGTGATTGTGTTGGCTCTGTCTCATTGGACAGGCACATATCGGTGAAAGGACGCGTGTTAATTTATTTGGTTGCGGTTAGAACTTGCTAGAAAATGTCGTCTTTGTACAAGCCGTTCTCCGTTTCGGATGGGCCGTGTAAAGATGCGATTTTGAGACAGGGATGCAAATCGCAGCAGCATCCTGCGGCGCTGACCTCGATTCCGCCGTCACGTCTAGCAGGCAGCGCTGGTGGAGTCGTGGCGAGCAGGTTCACGCCAATTCACCCTATCTGTGCGGGAAAGAGGAGTTTAGCGGCTGCTGCTGTAGGTGGGAGAAAGGTCACTCACCCGGGAAAGGCTATTCTCGCAGGTAAATGCTCATGGTGCGGACAGGCGCTGCTAGCCGAACTACAGTTACTTCTGT
This sequence comes from Colossoma macropomum, assembly GCF_904425465.1. Lineage (NCBI taxonomy): Eukaryota > Metazoa > Chordata > Actinopteri > Characiformes > Serrasalmidae > Colossoma > Colossoma macropomum. Next base: position 27,671,383 of record NW_023494804.1, read on the forward strand.
GGTTCACCGCACAACAACATTGGCGCCTGTGAGACGCAGCACTGGGTCAAATGTCTGTTTTCACATTGAGCAGCGATGACCAGAGTGTCCTTTTAGTCCATTTAGTAGTCTTTTCACACACTTAAGTACTTTTTTTACGTATGTCAAGATTTTGGCCCTGACATCGTAAAGCTAACGACATTAGCGAGCTGGCTAACTGTTAACGGTAACCTGCCCTGCATTGCCTTAGCTAGCAACCGTTAGCCTTCTGTCATCATCTTCAGTGCTGTCATGGCGGGACATCCCATCTATGGCAGATGACAATGACGTTGTGAAAAGCAAACAGCAGCAACAAAAACATTGTTATAGCTACCTTCCCTAAAAGTGAACCAAACAGTTTCATCTCCCATAGACCATAAACCTGAATACTAGCTAAGAGTATAAGGCAAGAATTACACAGATGGTCCAATAGATATTCACATAACTGCCTGGTAATGAAATGTAGCTAGGGTACTTTACAGTGACAAAAACAGGTATCAAATTTTTGACTTACATGTTGTTTGATTTTAAATTGGCCTTTCTGCTTTGCTGTGCTTGTTAATTATAATCTTTGCTCTCTGTGTAGGTGGTATTGCAGGAGGTATTGAGATCTGCATCACCTTCCCAACAGAGTATGTGAAGACCCAGCTGCAGCTGGATGAGCGGGCCAACCCCCCACGATACCGAGGGATAGGTGAGGAGAATCCCAGCCTAGTCTGTTTCAGTACCTCAGTCAAAGCTCCAGTCATAGTATCCCTCAATTTGAAAAGCCCCAGTCAAGATTTGCTTAAACCAGTTCCGCTCACAGTAGGACTGAATTTGATTTTATTTAGCGCACAGTTGCTACCCCATCAGCCCTGCAGTGATTGCTGACTGGGGCTTTAAAATCTGTCAGCCAGATGTTGAAAATGTGGATTGTAAACTGTGAATGTGTGCTTAGGGGACTGTGTGAGGCTGACTGTTCAGGATCATGGACTGAGAGGGCTGTACAGGGGCCTAAGTTCACTGCTTTATGGCTCCATCCCCAAGTCTGCAGTTCGGTAAGAGAATCAGTTTGAAATGCATCCCAAAATTTGGAATTGGCAACTCAATACTTTGACTTACGCAGCGTCTTTCTCTACCCTCATATGTGGTCGTTGTATATCAGGTTTGGCACGTTTGAGGTCCTGAGCAACCCAATGCGAGATGATACTGGTCGCCTTGATAACACTCGTAGTTTGCTGTGTGGGCTTGGGGCAGGCATCGCTGAAGCAGTTCTAGTGGTCTGCCCAATGGAAACGCTAAAGGTTAGATAAATTTGTGCATTGCATGAATAACTTGAGAGATAATGTTCACAATACTCTGCAACATGACTTTTTTGTACCAAGAGCGAATTACATGCTTGCTGAAATATACTCAAACATTCTAGGGAAAATAAGCTAAGATTAAACAAAAATGAACTTATTTTCTTAATTGACCTTGCTTCAGGTGAAGTTAATCCACGATCAGTGCTCTCTTCAACCACGGTACAGAGGCTTTTTCCACGGTGTGCGTGAAATCATCCGGGATCAAGGTAAAACGTGGAAAGAGTTGTTTCTTTACTTTTACAAAGTATAATTTGGCTGAGTTAAAAAGCTGTTACAGAGTGAGATGCTAACTTGCCACATATATTGTCAGAGATATTCTCTGGTTCAATAACGCATATTGTCAATGTTAAAATAAAGTAGCTTCATAATTATTGGCAGCCTTAGTGAAGCTGGATTAAAAAAAAGAGTCATGGAAAAATGTCTTTCTGGTTAATTAGCTTAATCTCACATTGATCTAACCTTTAAAACCATTAAAGAGAAATAAAGTTTTTTAACAAAAGCTTATGTGCCAATTATTGGCATCCTTAGAGATGAACAAAATGTAACCAATTATATTTAACTTTTTAACGTCTACTTCAGTGTTCATGAACTCAGCCGTCCATGGCTTCTTCTTTCACTAGGATATAAATATCGGGTGACTCAAAGGCCAGATTCCCTTAGTCATTCATCAGCATAGGGAAGATTAGAGAATACACAAATTAAACGAGACAGAAGTGTGATGACCTTCATAAATCAGGAGTGGCTATAGAAATAGCTACACACCTAAACATGCCAATGTCCACTGTTAAGGCAGTAGTTAAGAAGTTTATTGAGGAGGACGGTTCAGGAGACAAACATTTTTCTACAAGGATCACAGTTGGTGACTTGCAGAAGATGGTAGCATTTTGGGGTCACCAAATCTCCATTTAGATGCCACAGTATTTAGACGGCATGCAAACCACATAAAATAAGCACATGGAGTTTTCTAGATGCTGGGATAGCTAGCTAATATTATATCTCCTGTATTGGCAGGGGTTCGGGGGACATACCAGGGGCTTACTGCTACAGTGCTGAAACAAGGGACCAATCAAGCTATACGCTTTTATGTTATGAACCTTCTACGCAATTGGTACAAAGGTAAGAAGAAAGGAATTTAATACCAGATGCAAAATTACTTATTGGACTAATAATGGATTATAATATTTATGCAGAATAAATAATAATAATAGAAGCATGATGTTCTTGGCTTTCTCTCTAGGTGATGACCCCAGGCGTGACATGCATCCATTAGTCACAGCCATGTTTGGTGCAACTGCAGGTGCGGCAAGCGTGTTTGGGAACACACCTCTGGATGTAGTGAAGACCAGAATGCAGGTACATCTCATGACAGTCAGCATTTTTTTTAAGCTATTGCTTTGTCATCATGTAATTTGTTGGTGATTCTTTTCTGTTGTAGGGTTTGGAAGCCCATCGTTACAAGAACACTCTAGACTGTGCTTTCCAGATATTAAAGAACGAGGGCCCTCAAGCGTATGCCTTTTCTTAGTACTCATACCTGTTTACATCTTTTGAACACCAATTAATTACCCATTTCAGCCGTCTAACCTTGCTTTCTCCATGCTACAGGTTCTACAAAGGTACGGTCCCACGGCTAGGCCGGGTGTGTCTGGACGTAGCCATTGTCTTTGTCCTGTACGAGGAGGTTGTGAAGCTTCTGAACCAAGTGTGGAGGACCGACTGAAGAGGGTCAACAGCTAGCTCTATAGAGAAACAAGGGACTATGCTGACACAGTTGGCTGTGTCACTCAAATGAAGAGTGTGAATTTTACCCTGACCCCTGGCTGAGAGCAGTGGATTATACCGCCATCTGTATCTGCACGCTTTATACAGCAGAGTGAGAGCATGAGAGGGAGGAAAGAGAACAAAGCTCATATGTGGTGTTTTGATGCACAGTGTATTGCTGAAGTTTCTGCCTAGCATACCGACGTGTCATACAGTTGCACTTTTTCACTTAATGTAAAACCATGCAAGTGTCTTCACCACCATGCTCTTACTCGTATGAATGCACTTATGTGGCAAAACCAAAAGATTAGAACAAAGCGCACAAGTTCCCATGCTCCCAGTATATATGTACTCACATGGCTTACATTTTTCTATTTGTTGCACTGAAATCTATTTAATGTGTGGAAAATGTTTTAGATGCATATATGATGGTTTTGTACGATCTCAGTGTTTCCCTAATGTCATTTCTGTTCAAGTTTGGCTGTGTGTGGACTTTGTGTGTGATTTTATTTTGCTATTTAGATGGTTAAATAATAATCATTCACAGTGAGCCAAATGTTTGTCCTTTCCACAAATGGAAGACAGAGAAAACAAATGCAAAACAGTAATAAAATATAAAGGACATCAAAATACATCTTACTGGCATTAATGATAAGCAGCCTATGTTCTGCAGTCTTCCACTAAAGCCTTCAGGAAATCCTGTAAGGACAATCTGCCCAGCCCCAATCCTGACACATCACGTCATGTAAAAAGGAGAAGGGAATAACGAGTTTTTCTGAGCTTCACCTCACCTTCTTCACCTTTTATGAGTGTAGACAAATCATCAATATTGGAATACAGTGGCCCCAAAAAGTATTCTGACACTTTAAACACACATCAGCTTTAAATGGTTCTTTTAGTTCACTTTCAAAATGTTCAACAAAATGATATTTTAGTCCAAGAAAAAAAGACTTCTAGCCCAATATCAAAATGAAGGTAGACTGTGTGGTGAAAGCTTGGAGAAGAACTCAAACCAGATTGCACCAAGGATACTGTAAAATAGGTGGAAATGGCTGGGGCTGTTTTTTTTCTTCCAGTGGTGTTGGTGAGAAACCTCCTAACATGAACTAAATACTGTCTTAAATATGGAACAAATGTCCAAAAACCTTTTGGGGCCACTGTCTTAACATGGGACCAAAAATCTAACACATGTGAGTTAGATTTTTTTGTTTGTTTTTTTTTACCCTACTTGACACTTTATTGACAAACTGGCTACTTTTTTGTCTACTTAGATTTATGGGGAAAATCCAATTTTCTGGTTAACTGAGGGCAAAACAACTACAACTGTTTTTATGAGTCAGAAATAGCCAGAGTGCTTAATGAACACTACAGCCTAGTGTCAGCTTCTATTTTTACACCTTCCAAAGAGTGGAGTTACAACATGGAAGTCTTTAAATTCACGTTACTAGCTTCTCAGTTTGTTAGTCTCTATGAATGGAGGGAGTCTCTCAAGGGTAGAACAGACTGCGTAAAACCTGTTTCGTTGTTTGGGATTAAATAATTACAAGCAGTGTGTGTGGGGCAGGGGGGGAAGGGATTACAGAGATTGGACCAGGTCTGCTGGGTGCTTATTTAAATGAGTTAGCACTGCACAGTTTCATTAAGAAAAGCCAAAAGGACGTCATGACAGATTTCGTGTTTCTATCTCTGGGCTGCTGTAGCACAACTCATATGCGTACGCATTGCATATGTTCTTTCAGGTCACGCAGTGCATGTAAGGGCACTGGGTGATTAGGTTAAGGCTCCTCAGAGTAACACAGCTGTCTGTCATCCTGAGGGGCGGGCCACTGGATGAAGAAGGCTGGAGCAGTGAGGCACCTGATTGGATGATAATAATTGCGTAGTGGAAAGACAGAGACTGTCAACTACCTCCTCCATCTGCAGGGAGAAAGAAGAGCATACCAGGTGTTCAAACCAGGTGGTGTAACATGCCTGTGAGTATGTGTGTACGCATGTAAAAGGTTGAAAACACAACAGTAGGTAAGATAATCACTCACATCCGTAGACACTTGTCTTTCCCGCCACTTGCCACTCTCTGACCATCAGGACTCCAGTCTACTGCGAAAACCTGCCACCACACATCATACTTAGTATAGTGTTAAATGTAGCCAGCCAAGTTTAAATTTAGTTTAACAAATACACATTTTCTTCTTTTGTATTTTATGAACTAAGGTCAAATCTAAAATAAGACTCTGACCACAGGCAAGGCAAATCTTTAACAAATCAACATCTCAATAGGAACTCTGGTTCTAAGATAACTTGTGTATGAGAAAAATGAAAGTTTTCAAAAATCACAGTTTTCATGTGCTGTTGTAAACAGAAATATTCTAATGCCAACAGGTTTTGCCATATGGACATTTTTCCTCCAAAGGTCACTGGATTCTCTGAAATATGAGATCATTATAGAGCTGAAATACAAATAACGCTTCATGCAAGCTAACACTGTGGTGCATTGAAATGACGTAAGACTGGCAAACTCACCCCACACACAACCAGCAGATGTTGTCAAATGTGCTACTTTAGTTGCTTTTGCAGTAGAAGCCAACAGTCTGACATTGGCATTAGAAGAAATACATTTTTCGGTAGGCTTATGAAAAGGTGGACAGGCCAATTTGCTAGACACAACTTCCAAACACGCTAATGTCCTGCAACGTCATTACATTAGGCTGTAGCCTATTCCTAACAGCCGTGCAGTCATTACCCTGCTTATTCCAACATATTTCATCATTGGACAATATCATGGTATTCTAGCAATCAACAACAATACTGCATTCACATAATGGATGCACTCTTCATTGTACAAACTATGAAGCACACTTACCACTGTTTACCACAGGCATGTTTGCCAAATGAATACGATTTAACTAATGTTAAGTAAAAATGAAACAGCTGAAATATACAAAGGCGAAGAAAAAACAACACAGCAAACTTAGTCATCATAGGCTAAACCACTCTGCCACAGCAGGCGGACCCAAAGAACACGATATGACTGAAATAAAATCAAACATCTGAGACGCACAAAGATGAGAAAAACAATATAGCAGACTTAAAAGCCTAAATCTAATCAAAGGCAAAAACATATTGCCACGGTGGGCGTTTCAACCTTTGTAGTAAAATTGACAATGACTGAAAAGCTTTTTTTGGCTTTGGATAGAAAGAACACATACTCTACGGGATTGAATCTCACTTTCAAATGTCCACATTTACATCTGGGAACTGCAACCGGAGCTTTAAATTCAAAAACTGGCACACTGATGTGAATTGAAACTCAGCTGAGAAAAAAAAAGGTGAAGCTTGGCCAAGAGCATAACAATCTGATTGGCTATAAGTGACAGCACTCACAGACAACAAATCAAATTACATTATCTTAAAAAACATCAGCTTAATAAACATTTTGTTCCACCTTGACTGGGTAGGCCTGTGATCAATTTGGGCCGGCTCAGCCTATCCAGGCCAAACTATGGCTATGCCCCTGCAGTCTGAGTGGCTTGTGTTGATACAGAGCAGTGCTGAAGCTTAGTAGGAGACTTATGCCTCACTCACAAATGTGCAGATATTTTTTAAAACTATGTATTTTTTTTTCTACCCCCCTTCATTTTCAAAATACACCAGCAGCTCTTCCAAAAATCTCTCCATCCACACGAGAACTATTTGTAAACACAACCTCAAAATGCGTAGGACATCTCTAACGCCATCCTGCTTTTCTGCTTTGGTTTGTTTTGTTGGTTTGTGGTAGAAGCATGTGATGAAAATCCTTTGACATGACGATTAAAGCATACTGCATGACTGTTCTTTTGTGTAAACGAGTACTGACTAATCATTTATCCACTAAGCGGCATGGCAGGTGCTATTCAGTTTCACCAGGATCTTGCAGCCACTTTTTCAGTGTGAGGCTCAAACACTGGTGATATTTGGAGAAAAAAAAAAACAGACAGAACAAAAGGTATTGGGTTTGGACCATATATGTTTACCATAGGGTGCAGCGAAAGCAGCAATTAAAAAAAAAAATCATCATTTTTCTCATACAGAAAACCAACTTAGACCTGGAGTTCCTCATATGGCTATGACACCGACTACAGAATGACTATGATTTGAGAGGTCTTTATGTGATGTGCTGTCCCCGAACCTCTCACCTCATCAGCATGGCCAGGCAGATCCACATTTAGTTTGCCTGTCTTCACATCCCAAACCTTCAGGGTGCTGTCACTGCTTCCACTAACTAACAGGCGGCTATCTGCAGACCAAGCCACTTGGTACACGGCCCCCACATGGCCCCGAAGTGAAGTCAGGTACCTGCAAGCAGGATATGGCAGAACATGAATTTCCAATTTTCTGTTAAACAGAATAATGAGAAATCTGAAATACTCTAGAAAGAAATTTCTAGTTTCTTCTGTTTCACAAAAAGCCACGATCACATTATGGATTCACTGAACATCAACAGAACTTCAGTGCCCTCTGCTGCATTCCACTGGTAATGCATGCCTATAATCTCCCATCAATTTACGAGGCAACATCTATTTGATGCTAACCACATCTTAGTGTTTCCCACTGAAACTTAGGAAGAGCTTGTTAATTAGTTGTTAATTATGTGTGTTAGAACATGAAAAACAAGATGCATGAGGTGGAATACCAGGAATACCAGGAATCTGCATTATCCATGACGTTGCACAAAAGATACATGCTTACAAGAATTGTGAAAGCACTTACTTTATACATTTAATGTGTAAATAAAGCATTGAGATAATATTGTGAGGGCTGGGTTAACTTATGTGAAACTGTGATAGCAAATTCCAGAAAGAACTAGCTATTAACAAAACATGACAAGGGCTGGCCAGAATAATTCAAATACTCAAGTATTTGTTTGTTATGCTGGCATTTGTTTCTCTATTAAATACTGTAATGTTCTTTTTTAAGCCACATAAAATGTAGCCCAAGATCTACAATAAATTTAATCAGTACAGATCTATAGTTATGGTTAATAACTATAGTTAACGTTAAGGTTATAGTTAAAGGCCTAAAAGACATTGTTAATATATTAAAGCTAATTTCATTTATTTACACATTTTGAACGGTAGAATCAAAAGTATGTAAAATGATGGTTGATTATGGAAAATAAATGTTGCTTCAAAGGGTTCTTTTCAAAACGAGTATTCAAGCACTTGTTTGGAAACAGGAACAGATATTCAAAGCCTATGAAATACCAGCCTTAAAACTGACCAATTACTGCTAATTTCCATTGCCTACATCTAAAATTTCAAAGTGTTTGTTTTTTCAATTTTTTTTGCTTTATGCATAAATCCCTGAAGGTCTTACTTGCCAGTCTTGCCATCCCAAATTTTGATAGACTTGTCAAAAGAAGCGCTGGCAACTAGTCGTGTGTCAGGGGAGAAGAGCACCTCGTTGACCAGCGCCTGGTGTCCAGTCAAGCGGGCAACAGGCTTCTTCTCCTCTGCTGGGTTCCACAGAAACAGTGTGAAGTCATCAGAACCCGACACCAACCGCTCAGAACCCTCACCCTGCGGATCAGACAGAATGCTCACATAAACCGAACAAATGTGAAGCTCACAAGTAAAAATAAATAAATAAATAAATATTAAAAGACGCATTTGTCCACTTACTCTGACTTTGTTATATCGTTTCAAAGCTCCCTCTTTGATCTCCTCCACTGTGGGATACAAATAAAACAACATGAATCGAAGGATACTTTTGGGTTTACATGAATTCTCATACTACTGACGTAATACAGAGAGTGTACAGTCATGTGAAGATGTTTCAACACCCCTGGTCGAATGACATGTTTTACTGATTTCATTGACTTTTTAAGTGAAAATAAGTTAACGTATGCTACAGGGAACAAACTTCCACACATTTTAATGCACAACTACTGTTTGAATGAATAAATGAATGAATGAGTACATTATGTTAAACTAAGCAAATACACAGAAAGCCATTACTGAACTTAATTAGCAGAAAAATAATTGTGTTCTCTGTAAAGGATGTGTCAATTTATCTTCACTTAGAACAAACAAAACATGTAATCAAACTTATGCATATGACTGTACATGAACATAATGGGTCACTTACATGAACCGGTAAGGTCCTGAGGGTTGATGGTAGCGGTGGCTGGCTCGAAGGCTCCTGTGCGAAGGACGTAGTCAGTACTGAGGGCCAAAGTGTTGACCCAGTGAGCATGACCCTGCAAAGTCCGACACTGAACCCCCTAAAGCGAGAATTGAGAAAATGATACTACTTTTGTCCAACGTTTTCTAAGGAACATTATTATTTTAATTTTGTGGCATAAATATATATATATTTTTTAAAGTCATGCTGCATTGTATTTTTCTAGGGCTGGTCTGAGAAGGGAATATTTCTTGATATTTCAGAACGAGTACTTAACTACTCATTCTCACCCTTAAAAATAACAATATTAGAAGTGTTTTAATTCAATCTTTCGACAGAACAAATATGCTTGCATTTTGATTAGTGTTTCAGTTTACACTGGCTGCGCTAGACACGCAACAAACAAACAAACTCAAGTATTCAAATATTCGGGCCAGCCCCTGTTCCCTATACTTTACTGAGATATTTTGTAGGAGGTAGATAAAATCAGAACTGCAACAATTCGTCAGCACATTTGATAAGTTGTTGAATATGTCAATGATGGGAATATGATGTTGTCACATTATGGATGGGGGTCATATGACATCTAATTTTTTTGCAACATAAAAGAAGATATTACTTTTTGCACATTGTGAACTTTAAGTGATGGCAGTGCTATTACAGTGGCAAAGTGAAGAAACTGCATAACACATTATGGTTCAATTAGTTGATTCATCAATAACAGTCAACAGACTAATTACAGAAATAACTATTAGCTGCAGCTCTAAACAAAAACACTCACACAAACTTGAGCCCTTTAGCCTTACGTCTTTTGCCCTCCAGACTTTAATGGTCCTGTCCTGGGAGGATGTGTACAAGAGGCCGTCCCCTCCCCATTTAACACAGGTGACTGACTGTGTGTGACCTGTCAGGATCTTATCGCAGCGGCCCAGCACTGCGTCCCATATCCGAATGGAGCAATCTTTAGAAGAACTGGCCAGATACCTGCACTCAGGGTTCCTTTGATAGAGAGAGAAAGTAGATATGATTCGGTGCAATCCTGGATAAAATGAAGAAGTACGGGACCAGGCACATGATTATTTGAACTAACAGACGAAAGAAAATCCAATGCAAGTAATGTTTAATTGCAGCTGCAAAGTTACATATTTGCATGCCATAATGAGGATGCTATCATATTCTTGTAAATCTACAACAGACACATTAAGTGTGAAAGACTTTTTAGAAAGGCAAAACTTACAGGTGAAGTGGCTCCCAACACAGCCAAGTGATCCATTTAGTATGTCCAGTCAGAGCCTTCCCCATTTGCTGTCCAGTGACAGGATCCCAGAGGAGAATCTATATAGAGGACATGCACAAGTTAGTAGGTATGGACGATATTAACTCACATCATATCATATTTATATCATATATATATCATATATATATATATATCAGTATTGCCCACTATTCCACAACTCAGATGGTAACAATATTATTACTTATCATAATCATTCCTTTTTGTAGGCCCTTCAAAGTTAATAAATAATAACTCTATTACTACAACTAAACACCATAAGATGGTTTGCAAAGGTAGTTTACAAGTTAATAAAAAGCTTTTTTTCCTTATTGCATGTAACCAGTATTTTTTTTCTCTTCTACAAGCCCTGATATTGTTTGTTTTTGCCTCCCCACTCATCCTCAATTCCATTTTGTACACTGGCTGCAAAGTGCAGTTATTTAGCTGGACTGTAAAATCACAATATTAAAAATATTTCATGATTTACTATATGTAATATAGGCAGCTTACTATTCCACTTTTTCAAAGTTTACTGCTCTTTCCTGCCGATTGGACAGTTTTTACAAGCTGATATGTTTTTCTCGCTTTGCACATGATGTCATATCATGTGTCATATCTGCTTTGTCCAAAATGCACAACAAACAACAGAAAAAAGAAACAATTGTGAAATATAAATCTACTGCAGTGCAGCATTGCATACCGTTAGTGAAGCAGGTGTTTCCTTGACACTTTTAATTTTTTAAACCAGGTCTTTCTAATGGCATACTGGAAGTGTCAGGTGTCAAAAAACAGACTCACTTTATAAATGCACTGGCTTCCACAACATCTGTATAAAAGGCTACAGTGATTAGCGCAGAAAGACGCTGTAAGTAGTCAACAGCAGCGCAGTTGCTGCTTCTGTTCTAAAATACATTTTTGTCTAGCTCCTACATTTATTTAAGCTGTTCATGCTCATGGTTGGTGTCATGGGGACAGGGATGTTTGTGGTTTAGAGTTTATCACAGTACCCAAAATATGGCAAAATCCATATAATGAGACAATGTCATACTGGTACTAATTTTCAGACTAGTATTTCGTTGCATACCAGTATATCTCCCACCCCTGTTTAACAGCATAACAGAGGGAATACTTGTGAATACTCACCTGACTGTTCTTGCACCCTGATGCCAACTTTTTTCCATCTGGAGACCAGGCTATAGACAGAACCCAGTGTGTGTGTCCTTAAGGAAATGAGACATAATATTCTCTCAGTGTCAAAGCTTAAGTGGAGCATGAATTTTATGTTTGATTGTACTCAGGATTGTGTAGTGTTGCTGACCTCTAGCAGTGTGATGAGGAGTCTCTGTAGTTAGGTCCCAAAATCTCACAGTCGTATCTCCAGACCCACTAGCCAGGTATCTAAGCCACAAGAAGTTACACAGTAAAGCAAAATCTTCTAAAAAAGCATGAAGCAACACAGCAAATGCCCGTTTTAGGCTCTTTTAAGCTCAGAGGGGCATAAAAAGACAGATGTTTTGACTATTATGAATGTATTATGATGACTATTATCAAGTTGCAAATGAACACATCTTCCATGTGCCACCCACAAATGCGTTTTTTTCATACCAACTGTTAAGAGATTGGACAGGCTTTACAGATCATTGGCAAAAACCCTATTTAACCGAATGAGAAATTACAGCATCCAGCATTTTGTTAGAACACTTTAGTTTAATTTAAATGTAGTGTGCATTATAGTTCCGAATAACATTTATTTTGTATGTGAAAAGTCACACTGTCAAGTTTTTGAGACAGGCCCCTGTTCTGCATTAGATGCAACAACTTCCAACTTGGTAGAATAGAATATCAAACCGAAACTCAAATGTTATGTAGCAACACTAAAGTACAATCACTACAATTTCCCGTTAGGTTTAACAAAGTTTTTACCAACTGTGCAATAAGGTTAAAATGGCTGCTCTACTCACTTGCCCGTGGGACTGAAGGCTACTGAGATGACGGCCTCAGTGTGTCCCTGCAGAGAGCTGGTGCAGCGGGCCACAGCCCTCACACGGAACACGGCCTGCGGCTGGTACACCACCGGCAGCACTTGTTCTGTCTCTAAACCCAGCGTCTGCACACAGGCTCCGAGAGAGGACACCACCTCTGCATCACGCACAAAGAACAACAGTGGGACTTGCTCCTCCTAAATCAAAGTGAGAGAGAGAGAGAGAGGGAGAGAGGGAGAGAGAGAGAGTGTGTGACAAAACCTGAAAACAGCACAACACAGACTTTCAATGCAGCAGATGATCTAAAAAGGGAAACCTGCAAAAGACTAAGTGTTAGAGATATAAAAGTTAACGAACTGAGCCGCAAATAACTAACTATTCAGCAGAGCAGTGTGGGTGCTTGGGTCAAGAACCAAAACTTGGCAATACTGATGGCAAAATAATAAATAAAAAAATTAATAAAATAAAAAGTAGTACTGTGAATACTGCAGAAAACTGAATCAAAATCGGTTCCACATTGCTGTCTTACTGCAAGCAGAAGAAAATGTTGGAACGCCCACTGACGCAAGACCAAACAACAGGACATTGGCATCTAAACACGTTGCTGCAGCAACAGCACCACCAAATAACACTAATTGAAAATAAAAAACAGGAGTGATTTTAAAATTCTTGATGATTAAGATGATTATGGTAATACTGTCTCTGTGCAACAGCACACAAAGTCACAAATTCTTTGAAACTAAATGGCATGTTGAACTGTACTTAATATGGCTTGAGACATGAACCAACAAGGTAAAAAAAAAAAATCATGTTGATTTTAACATCAAAAAGTAAGTAAAGGAGTGTTTGAATGGAATTTCTTTTGTTATTGTGTATCTATTGTGTACGCAGGTATTCTGCATTTTCACAGGTATTTGTGTTGACGACCAAAATTCTGGTATTGTGACATTAGGGTCTCCACTTTACCTTTTGTAGTAGTGCATTGCAGACCAGCTGCAGTTTATCTGGGGTTATGTCCAACGGCACATCAAAGGGGGATCCAAGGGCCTCACCCCCCTCATCCTGAAACTGGATCAACAAGCGTTCCACGTCCCCACTCATATCCTAAAGAAATCCTCACGATGACTGACAAAACAAATAAAATGACAGAAGCTTGATAAAAGGGAGAAAATCTCTCCTCATGTACACAAACTTAATGGAAAAGAACAAGCCATAGTAAATAATAGGTGGGCGAGTCTGTTCAACAAATTTTTCTTTCACACAAGATGGGTCTTTAGGGTTCTTTAGTAAAAGGAATATTTCTGTTCAGAACCATGAGTTCTATACAGAACCATTTCATGCTTAAATTCTTTGTTCTTCCTATGGGGAAATGGTTCTTTAGTTTGATGGAGAACGTGTTATAACCTATATGTTTTACATAGCTAGAAACTTTCTGAAAATGGCTTGACATCGTAACAATACTAGAACCATTTTTTGGTGCTATGAAATAGAAACCAAAGTAACAGCAAGGAGATCGAAAAACGTTCTCTGAGAAATAAAAGCAGCAGTTAGAGTGTCACTACCGTACCATTTAAGGTGGAACGGAACATTCATACGGGAAGCTTAACGTTACTGAAACATCGTAATTTCTTGCTACGTTTATTAGTTACGTAAGTACACCGCGGTTACTCTCTGAATGTCCTGTATTACTAAAGCACGAGCAAAATAACTATCTAATTAAGCGAATAAAGTGTGTTATTTAAGACAGAATAAAGACAAATAAAGGAAACACCATTACCTTACTGAGGCGAGTTTATGTTCCACACGTGCGGAATCTACTCCGGGGGCGCAGGGAAAATGACGTGACTTTTGGTCGTGGCGTTACGTCACTCATGGGCGACAGTTTTAAAGTGCAGTGTTTTAAAGTAGCGGCTGAGATCTGAGACCAAACGGCAAACTAAACCAATATGGGTGGCAAAAATAAACAAAGAACGAAGGGAAATGTTCGGGTAAGGAGCCAGAAGACCTATTCAGCTGCGAGGGGTGTCAGAGTGACTGTGGTAACGTTAGTTAACCGAGGCTGCTAACTAATGTTAGCTAACCTGGTGAGGTGTTTGTGACAGCCTGTAACACACATCACTACATTTGTACAGTATTTTATAGAGTAGCTGCATATTATATAGTCGAGTGTGTGTTATAAAGACTTTAAAATGCGAGTATGTCAAAAAAACTACAAATAAGGGCAAATTAAACGGTTGGCTACCAGTGAAGTTTTGACGAGCCGCTGTCAAGTCAAGGCTACGTCACGCCTTGGGCAGCAGATATGAAATCCTAAAGGAAAAATGTATTCCTTAAGGTCAGCATTTCTTTATCTTAGGAGAAATTAAGCTAGTTTCAGAATTATCTTAATGAAAGGTAAGTGATGTCTACGTTGTTTCTCTTAAGGGTCTTTAGGAGAAAAGAGAAAATAAACATAAGTATTTCATTAAGACATTGTGGAGGTAAATAAGAATAGAATGAGTTCTCCTTCTGCACAGATAGACTGTTTAAGTATTTCTGAGATATAGAGGAGAGCTGCCTGAGAAAATGACAAGATCTTAGACTTTATCTTTTAACACAAAAGAGTTAAGCCACCTGTGAGGCAATATTTAGATCATAGTGAGAGATTTTGGGGGTTGTTTCTCAGGAGCCCAATTTAACAGATTTAAGAAAAGTCTCACACTCATTTAAAACAGAACTTAAGCATGTCGTGGAGAAGTAAATGTGATTAAGATAAGGTTTTATTTAGAGTATTTCATTCATCTTAGATTACAAAGACTTTCTTTTTCTTTTTTTTCCCCTCTACATATCTTGTGTTTCCTCTTTTTAGCCATCCAGCAGTGGCAGAGCAGCCGAATTATTGGCCCGGGAAAGCGGGGTCATTCCTGGGTTCGTTGGATTTGGGATTTCGACCTCAAATGAGCCAGGATATGTGCCTGCTGTCCATGGTGCAGAAGAAATAGACAATCTGGTAGATGGTGATTTTCGTTTGGTTTTGAGGAAGTTGTCCAAGAGAGATGCAGTCACAAAACTGAAGGTGAACTTTCTTGCTTTTGTTGTGGTTACAGAATTTTTTTTGGTTGACACACAATGATTCACTGTAAGTAAGTACACTACATGTCCAGAAGTGTCCAGGCATTCCTTGTAATAAGTGAATTTGTTTGCTTTGAGGTGCACCCATTGCTGACATAGGTGCACACATACCTTGTTTAATCTTCATGTAACAAACTTGTCAATAAAATAGGGAAGCTTTGGAGCAGCCACGCATGAGCCTAGATCACCGTGCTCAGTGTCTTCCCTTGGGTTTCCCTATCTCTCCTGTAATGGAATCCTGCTTGCCTATGCATGTAATTGATAAACATTTGTTGATAAAGGTCCCAGTCAGGTGCTAGGATGGTGTTTTTTGTGATAACTTCATGCTGAATGAATAATGTTAAAATGAATCTGCTCAAAGAGCTAATTTACTAATGTCACTGGTGTGAACAATGGGACAAACTTTTTATAGTCATCTTAAACTAAATTGACTTAATTTTACTTTTTCCCATCTGCATTCAGATGAGAAACTGGATGTTCTGAAACTGTTCAAATCTGTGAAAATGGTTTGTTCTTGCAGGCAGTACAGGAATTTGGGGCAATGTGTCAGGAGCGGGAATCAGACGTAGTAAAAGGTGTTCTTCCCTATTGGCCACGGATATACTGCAAAATATCACTGGTAAGACTTGGATACTTGATTCTGCTCTCATTCTTTGGACTGGCTTTACATGATAAACCTTTCATGCAAATTTAGTTGCCTGAAACCTACATGAAACATGAAATTGCACTAGAATTGTGGGATGTAAGGCATCCAGTAACTCACTTTAAACTCAGCTGCGACAGCTGCAGGTGTCTCAGCATCATGGAACAAGTTTCACCATACAAATGGCTTTGGCTCGTTGGACAAAACTAATGTTTTCTTATTTGGGATTTGTTCTTGGGTAAGAACAGAATCTAAGCACACTGAAGAGCACAAAGGTGTGAACAGTTCTGTGGTTCAAGAACACATCATGAAACTTTTTTCTTAGGATCTTTCTCAAAAAACAAATTTAACCCTTGTGTGGTGTTGATATTTTTGTTACACAGTGGTCTGGTGGACCCACTGTATTATTTTTATTTATTTATTTTTTTAAAATCAATTAGCCATAACAATTTGTATAAAAATACCAGATGTTTAAAATATAAAAAGTGACCAGCGTAGGGTTCTCCTTTAGCAGCTGTAAACATTGAAAATGGGTCCCACAGACCCAAACGCCACACAAGCGTTAAGAAAAAACTTAGGAAGATACTGATAAATAAGGCCTACTGTCTTTTGGACACTCGAAAAGGAGACACTTCTTACTAACTCCATGCAAGGTTGGTAGTTTTGTCAGTTAATTGAGGAGTGACGAGAAACAAACAAGAGTTTCTCAAAGCTAGCATTTTCTGAGACCAGCTGGATTAACTAGCCAGCTAATAGTAAAGGCTGCTTAAACTCTTTTCTATATTTTCAGTAGACTCTCTTCTACCCGCACAAGTTATCCGAAAATGATAAAAAAAAGTATTGATGTGTAGATTACCCGTCTCATATATATCATAAGTTTATGTAGCAAGAACGATGCGGCAGAACAAACAATACAAGCTGTTTTATTTGTCTAACTAGTGGAGTAACTGTGTATAATGTGCACCTTTGTTTCTATGTCAAATTACATAGAAATTAGGTTGAAAGTCACAACATGCAACTGATTGTATGAAGGTTTCACCATGTAAAGCCAGCCTGAGGTTTTATTCTTTAGATATTCTTACTCTCTTATGTTCAAATTTTACAATTGTCCCACTGCAAATATTGCACAATTACAAGGTCTAGCTTTTACATTCATGCTGTATTAGGATCATGACCGCCGTGTTCGAGAGGCCACACAGCAGGCTTTTGAGCAGCTCATTCTGAAAGTCAAGCGAAACCTTGCACCTTACCTGAAAGGTATAATGGGCCACTGGCTCATAGCTCAGTGTGACACATATTCCCCTGCTGCCTCTGCTGCTAGCGTCGCCTTCCAGGCTGCCTTTCCCCTCAACAAACAGCCAGAGGCTCTCAGTTTCTGCAAAGATGAAGTGTTGAATGTAAGTCTACAGCCTTCTTTTGTTTATAATTTATCAACTAGGAAATTTTAGCTGGCGATTGATTTAAAAAAAATTGAGAGTAACCATGTAATTCTCTGTTGTTTATTGTATGCAATTGTTAAGGTAGAAGGCGCAGCTGGTCTGATTAGCTGTCTTGCTTTCTAGCAGTGATAGTTTCCATCTGAGGACAGGCACAGCTCAAACTCAAATAAACAAACATTGTTCTCTGTTGCCTTCTAAAGGTGTTATAGCAACAATCAGAAGTTAAAATTTTTGGTTTTGCAAGACCTATGATGTGTCTAAATAAATGTATTTTCTACTTTTTTTTTTAATTTACATGTATTTGTCTCATGGCCACTGATGAAAATGCATCTAATTCACATTCCGTTTCTTGCAACAAAAGCATTTGACATGTGTAAAGCTCATGACTATGGAAGATAAGTGTGGTCAGTTAGGATTGTGGTGAACAGTTCAAATAATTGTGATCAGAACTTTATGTATTATTCGTGAGAGCAAAGCAGCATGTAGGACATGTACTCACAGAGCATCACCCCCACTAGGCTCCACAATAACGCATGCAACTTGCATTTTCCAGGTGCTCCAAGACAATCTGCTGAAGGAAACAGCCGACACCCTCAGTGACCCACAGTAAGTAATAATTGGGTATATCTGCTCCTGAATGTGTTGTGTTACACTGTTCACCACAGAATGCTGTTACCTGATGCACTATATGCCTGTAATGGTACTGTGTATGTCATAAACACTCAGGAGCATTCCAGAGGAGGAGCGAGAGGCAAAATACATGCGTCTGCTGACCAGCTCCATGCTGGCACTAAAGAGACTGCTAACAATGATTCCTCAAACAGACCGTGAGGCTCTAGACGAACGTCTTGCTCATGTTCTCTCACAGGGGAAGTTCTGGAAGTACAGCAAACACAAAACTCCACAGGTGAGAGAGATGTCAGCATTACAATAACTAACCCTTATAAATGGCTTCATTTTAAGGCAGACATAATTGAGTCTATTAGTAACCAAGTAATTGAATGAGAAAAAAAAAAATGGCCAAAACATACATACATAGATTGAACAATAACAAACTATTCATAGCTGTTGAAAAAAGAAATACTACTGGAAAAAGAACCACATTGGTAAAGACCTCAGTGGAAAACACTGTGTGGCGAAAAAAATGCATATAAATGATTGTGTCCATTAGGCTACTTTTCTTACTGTAAGAGACACAGGAAAAAGAATTTAAAAAATGCATAATCATCTTTCAGATTGCCAACTAGTCTAGTGATGCTTATAATAAATCATTCAAATGAAGTTACAAAACCCAGGTTTTTGCATGAGACCTGGCATCACATAGGCTAATGGTATGTAAGTATATATATTCAGTGTGAACGACATTACTGTTGTTGATATTGCATAGGTACATTTTCTGTGCATAGAATAAGACCCCTTTCATAAGTTTTATGTGTGTGGATTTACAGAAATGTAAAATGATCTAATAAGCTTTGTCTGTGTATTCAGCTTCTCTTGAATTCTAAAAAGTGAAATCTCAGTAAGTTGGTTGAGGCCAAAAAAGGTGGTGATGCCAAAAGAACCACATATAGCAATGTTTATCATTATCGTGATAAATTATGTCACAATATATCACAATATGCTTTTCCGAGCATACCAGGGTTATTGTCTGTACTTCAAAACACTTCCCAGTTTCATGTCTGCTTACAAAGACAGCATAATTACTCCTGTTTAGTTGGATTTAGTACAGTGCAGTATGAAAAATGTTAAATGCAAATCATTGTATGCAAAAGTTTTAGTAGTGTTAGTAGTGTTAGTAGTAATTAACTACATTGTCTTTTCCAATGTGTCACATTTCTGGAAAAATATATTATTTGACCTGTTGTGAGTTTTTTAATTGTAACACTGCACTGTATTTTACCAATATATCGTGTCAGGAAAATGTATATTTTGACATATTATGTATCGTAAAAACCTCTTGAACTATTATGATAATATATTTTTGCCACATCACCCACCTCTAAGCTGAATACAGTACATGATGATACAAAGAATGTGCATTTTGCACTGTTTGAAGACCTCTGCTTCAAACACAGTAGTTCCAAAAGAATTAAATTTAAATTTGTGTAATTGAATTCATTGAATAGTTGTGACAGTTGCATTGACTAGTCCTTGGCCTTTTTATTGTCTGAAGTTAATCCCATAATGAAACAGACTATTTTCAGGTGTTATCACTGTGAGTCGTGCTCTCTGCTGTAGGTCCGAGGGGCGTTCTTCGAGGTGGTTGCTGCTCTGTGTGAACTCGCTCCTCAGCTCATTCAGGCCGAAGCAGCACGAGCCTGTTCTGCTGTACTCCTCAGTATTGACGACTCTGACCCTGTGGTCCTGCCGCCACTGTGGGAGGCTGTGCTGCACATTCTCTCCAGCGTAGAGGTCAGGCCCTTTATTCATGACTCCGTGTGACTGAGATTTTAAAGCTACATTCAGTAACTTGGAAAGCCATAGGTGCAACTGTGAGTGACACTTGTAATGTCTACCACTTCGAAAGCTGCAGCTGATCAGCAGTGTTTGGCTTGGATTTACAAAGAATATAATGATTAGTCTGTAGTTCTCTTCAAGCTACTTCTGCCATGGATAAAATCTCTGTAAAAACAAGGGTTCTCTGGGCCTTTCTCTTGCCTTACAATGCCCTGCATGTAACTCTTTGCCATGAGTGCATTTTGAAAAATATGTCAAAAACTTTGTCAGACTATTGTAAAATAGTGTATCAGGCAGTGTGCACATAACCTTTTTATGTAATAGCTTTCTGTGAGGGAGCTTTTAGAGCCATTAAACACTTTAGATGTCTGGCTCCCCTCACCACCACTGTGAACAGTTCAGACTTATTAAGTTTCTTTAGAACAGAGAATTTCACATCGAACCACTCTGAATGACTTTGTTTACAACTGTTTAATTATGCAGATTTTTTGTACTCAAAACAGTTGCATGTAGTTTGTTGCCATGTGACTCTACTCCATCAAAGTCAAAAAAGAAGAGTTAAATCTTACAAAATGCAATGTAGATGCATGTGATATATGTATATGGGAATATTAAGTTGCTCATCATACATTTATCCAATGTCCTGTAGGACTGTTGGACTCATGTAAATGCCAGGAAAGGTGTGCTACCCAAGCTTTGGGCGCTACTGAAAGAGGGAGGCCGTGGCCTGGCCACTGCACTGCACCCCAACATGCTCCCCTTTATCAGCAAACTTCCAGCAGAGGTCACTGAACCCAAACTTGACTTCTGTAGAACATTCTTCACATCCATCATACAAGGGTAATGCACTTGCATCATTAAAAAATTATTTGAGCTTCTGCAGTTACTCATTAATGTGGACTCTTCCACTGTTGAGGTCTATAAATTTGATTTGAAATACTGTTAAATAGTATTGCGTTACATATTTAAACTGAAATACACCAACATCACACATTAATGAATAGAATTCTAGTAGAGTTTTATGTTTAATGTTGCTGTGTAATTAGAGTATGTTCTTGTCACTGACTTATGTTTGCTTCAGTCTGTCCAGTGAGCGTGCCCTAGCCAGCCCCTCAGAGTGTGCAGCCATTGTTTTTGCCACCATGGAGTGCTTGCGTTTCCTTCTACTACAGAACGCAGGAGAGGAGCCAGAACAGCGGGCCATGCAGGCAGTACTCATCTCAGAGCAGGTGACTGGGTATAAGTCTGTGTGCTTCAGAGCAATAATGCTGCTCTGGAATTTTTGCCTTTCTTGATGTTCTGGGTGCAGTTATGTGGAGCTTGTCCAACAAATGTAAAAAGTGGACCTTAGGGGAAAAGATAAAATACAAGAAAAATGTAAGATATTGGGCCTCTATGGGATAACAACCCTAAAGGTAAATTAATCCTTCTCTTCTTTTTACATCTACTTTCACAGCTCCTGCCTTTGATAGACAAATCACTAGGAAACCCTGCTTTGCAGAGTGGGCCTCTGTTCCTTCAGATTACTGAAATGCTGGTGTCATGGGAGAAGCGTACGACTGGAAACGAGGCCAAGACCTTCCAGAGACTGCTGGTAGATTTCTGGGAGGGCCTGGGCAGCCTTTGTGTGGGGTATGTGGATCAAGAGGAGACGGAGCAGGTGGCTCTGGAAGGCGTGGCCTCTCTGCTGCAGATCATGCAGAACCCTTGTAAACAAGGCAAGCGGAAGAAGGCTGTGAAGATCTGCTTCTCGGACCAGGAAGCAAAAGGGCAAGGGGAAGATCTTCCAAGCGGAACTCCACCAACAGAGCTTTCCGAAAGCCAGGGGAAGCAGGACTCTTCCCTGAGGAGCAGCCACCTGCTGGAGCTGGTGTGCCAGCTGGCTGAATTAAACATGGTGTATGTGTGTGAGCGCAACTCAGAGAGGCACCTGCGCTTTCTGGCTCTGCTGCTGCGCGCCTTCCCAAAGCCACAGGTGTTCCAGGTGCTACTAAAGTCAGAAGATGGAAAGCCTGAACAGGGACTGGAAGCAGAGCTCGGCACGCTGTCTGAAAACCCGGCTGTACGCTTTCTCCTGCAGAGAGTGGTGGTGTGGCTCCGGCAGGATAACAGACAGGACACTGACTTTCTGGTGGACATGGTGTTCAGTGCTTTACATTGCTGTAGCTCCAAAGGAGAGCAGACTCTTGTTCTCAACCACATCACTGTAAGCTTTGCAGTTATTCAGCTGTCTCTCTTCCAATAAGGCTATCAGTATCCCTCGATATTAATCATTAGCATAATCATTAACCTATATTTATTTCTAGATGCTCAATTTTTAATCTAAAAAAACAAAAAAGCCAAATCTTGCCTTTTCTCAAAATCATAGTCTTTTTACTAAAAAACTGAAAAAGGCAAGGTAGCTAACTCTCCTAACTGTCCTACTGGTTTGTCCTGTTACAAGTGAATGGCTAAACACACCTAGTGAGTGCAAGGCATCCACCTAGTGCATAGACATAGAATAGTTGAAGTCTTTGCTGTTATTCTGGAGCAGATCGGCATAATAAGTACCTCAAAACATGCACTATCCATGCAGAAAACCCATGTTATCCATGTTCTCATAAGTATTATCATCTTTTAATGCCCTGGTTTATCGTTCAGTTCTTTGATTGTTCAGAATGCATTTTTTTGCTGAGACATCTCTCTCTCACTCTCTTTCTCTCTCTCTGTAGATTAACTTGAAATGGGGTGTTATTCTTCAAATTATCCAAAAGGTAAGTTTGGCTTGCTAGTATTCTTTTGTCATAGAAAATGTTCAGTAATGCCTACTCTCTGTTTTGTTAACTGTCTTTGTGTCTGTTTGTCAGGCATGTAATGATGCTGGCTATTTGGAGGCTTGTGTTGGCTGGTTAAGAGGCTCAGTGCTAGGTGAGCGCTTGGTAGGGCTGGCTGGTGAGCTGTGTGCCTTTGGGCTGAAAGGATCGCCCTCTCTCTCCTCCCCACTCATGAGCCAAAACAGCCATAGCTGGCCACTCATCAGCCTGGCCCTCTCTCAGCAGCACAATAACGGTAAACAACAACATGCACACAGACACATGCACTGAGTAATCAGTTTTTTTCTACTGCTTCTATGTGACATATAAGGTGATTCTAGATCAGGGTTCCTCACCTGCTGGGCCTCAGCCCAGACCCTCTAGTGATCTGTGGCCCTAGATTCGGTAACAGCACTTTAAGTCATAAAATAATTTAAAAGTGAAAAACAAGCCAAAGTATTAATTTAGTGTAAGATTGAAATATCAAACGTTTTTGAAATTCTAAGCAATAGAAGTAGGAGTAAATTAATTTTACCTCATCATTTTAAGTCCATGCAGCCACAGGCATGTGATACAGATGATTAGGTAGTGAGAGATAAAGTTCCTCAGGGCGCTTCCCCAACCACATTGTTTGGTGTGGACCTATCAAACGTTTTCTTTACTTTTATCTATTTTGACCGTTTGTGTGAACACTCCACTCATACTCAGGTTAGCAACAAACAATTTAACCAACCTCCAGCAAAACCACAGGTCTGCGTTCACTTCCAAGTGAATCCTGGTTCAGTTCACTGCTGGTGGGAACGCAATTTTATGATGATCTGCATCAAACGAGGGAGTTCATCATCAAGTTATGCTTTTCTCTTCTTCTTCTAGTTGTGTGTCAGTGCTGTACTGTCCTCATATTCTGTAATTTTTAACGTCTGACTCTTGATAGATTTTGGTATTGTTCCTGCAGCACGAACTGCTGTTAAAAAATGGCAATAAAATAATAGTGAGAATATGCGTTTTGGCACATGGAAACCCAAATGTACTTCTGGTCAAGCGTCAGCGATAATTTCAGCATCTATCAGTAGAAGAGCTGAAGTTTGTTAGGTTCTGGTTTTATCTTTTTGATGCATGCTTCATCTACAGTAAAATTATTATCATTAAAAGTCAGAGTGACTAATCACAAAGCAGTATAGACATGACCACTAAAAAAGATCATGAAAATACAAAACAAAGGAATTAGGATTAAATGGTAATGTCCAGAATGTAAGAAATAGATTCCATTCCCTACAGATATACCTGTTGAAGTAAAAGTACTGTAAATTGAAAAGTACATCTTCCTTAAAATTTGACTTACATACACATAATAGCCACTTTTGTTTATTTCACAGTTTCACTGTTATTCTAAAATAAACAGTATGTTAATGTGCCAAAGTCTGGTGAATTTGTCCTGTACCTCAGGTTTCACTTTGAGGAGTAAAATTTAATTGCAGCTTCAGCCTCCTTTTACTTCATTGTCCCTTTTGCCCCCCCCCAGAGTCACTGATTGGTAAGGTGTACGTGGAGCAGATCATCGAGCGGCTGCATGCTACACTATCAGAGGCAAAGGGCATGTCGGATGCTGGGAACATGGAACCTCTCGTCTCCTTCATCTGCGACGTGGCCTCCAACTTTTTCTCATCAGTAAAAGGCTGTTTATTGCTGGCAGCGGCCGAGGAGCTGCTCCTCACCATTTTCCAGCTGTGTGCACAGGACCAGACCCTCACACAACTCTCAGGTGTGTATGGGCTCTATTTGAGTACCCAAATACTTCACAAAAAATTCTCATCTCTGAATGCATTTTATTAATTACACAGATGTAGTACATTTAGTGATGTTTTTCTTGCTACGCTGCAGATGTGGAGATGTGGATAATAGCTGAACTATTACCAAATTAAAGCAAGAGTAAAAGCTAAAAGTAAAGTGAAAACAATTTTTCTTGAATATTCTTGGAACATTTTCAAGATGTGAAGTTTTAATTTTTTTTAACATCAATAGATTTTCTGCTTGTTTGCTTTTTTAATACTTGTGCATTCTGTTTGTGCGATGGATGGTATTTAGGGTAATGACTGGGCAATGTTAACACTGTTTGACTTATGTATGTGCATATGTGTTTGTCCTGTGTGCCAGATGCTCTGCTGCAGAAGATGAAACTTGCCTACACTGCTGGAGTGCACTCATTAGTCACACAGTTAGGGGCAGGGGTCACGAAGGGGACCTTCCTCTACAGTGCTGCAGTCTGGGTTAAAAACCAGCTTCTCACTTCTGCTCTCAATGTGAAAAGGTGCCAAATACACCAATATTTTCTCTTCTGGTAATGAGTTAGAGTTACAGCCTTGCAGAATAGAGCTTAATACATACACAGATGCTGTCCTAAGACATCTCTGTGCTATATCTCTAAAACCAGTTCAGAACCGGTTCAGTGAACAAAAAGGAAAATGGACATATATATACGATATTTTGTTAGGAACAAAAATACAACTGAAAACATAATCTTCCTTAACTGTTCTGGAACAGAAACATTAATTTGAAATTTCAGTTACCATTTAATATCATATTTCTTTGTTCCATGTAGCCCAGTAGCTTATTATTTATGTCTTACCAAACTCCCAGTTGTTGCATGTTGTCATGCAAGTACATGATTATAAGTAGTCAATTGCTCTGAATGTCCTCTGTGCTTTTCTGTACTCTCAGATGATTTTGTTTGTATCGTGTCAGGATGCAAGAAACCACTTAGCCAGCTAGCATGTGTATGCATTTTTAAACAGGGAATTTGCTAACTCTCTTGACAGCATGTAACATTGCATCTGATAACATCTAGTAATATTTTATGGGCTATTTCCTGGATATTTGTTGGAGCAATTTACTGAGTCACAAATGGTTAAATTCAGTAGCTTGTGTGTGTGCAGACTTTTCAATACATCCACAACTGCTGGGTCTAGTAGTATTCGAGGTCTACTTTTATTATATTAGGTATACATACAGCCTATGTAAAAGGAATGAAATTACAGTTTTTTTAAATTTTGCTCTAATTTATGAATGTTATGTTTTGGTTGGAATGCAAGGACACAAACATCAAAATATTGGTTCTATTCTAAGCCCTGTTTTTAGTTTTTAGCCCTGCCTAAAACAATCTCTAAATTGATGACTTTAACATTGGCAGACTTTTAAAGGAATGGTTCAGTAAAAAAATTACCCAATTTTCCACTTACCCTAGATGTATTCAGTAGGCTGAAACATGTTTGAAGTCCATATTTTGCTTCTTTAGTTTAGGACTGGAACAGCAACGCTAACATTACTAATAAACAGTAGAACTCAATAGTCATTCAAATTGCCTGAATTGTTTCTGTAAAAAAACATCACCAATCGCATTCCAGGTTGACTTGTGGTTCAGAGCACAGTATGACTTACTGTGAACTATACAAAAGAGCAAAACTGCAGGCAGCTGCTTTAGGTATATTCACAAACCACCTAGGAGTAGGAGTGCTGATCTAAAATCAGTATTTGTGATAATGATCGACGTAAATATGGAAGAATCTGATCCATGATCAATCATGCTTTGTCAATACTAGCCCTAGTGTTTTGCTCATGTTAAGTTGTATCATGCCCTAAACCACATTGGCAAGTCTGTATGACCTTAACAAAGACCTGAATGCAGTTTGAATGGTTTTGGGATTCATTTTAACAGAAATGATTTGGGCTATTTGGGTGACTGTTGAGTGTTGTAGCTCCAGTTCTAAAGAAGCAAAATTTGGACTCCAGTTCTAAAGAAGCAAAATTTGGACTCCACATATGTCCACTTACCCCAGATGATCTACATCTGGGGTAAGTGGAAAACTGGATAAATTTAACTTCTTGCCAAACTATTCCTGTATTATTTTGATCTGCTTTAGATGCTTTAGAGTATTAGATTTAGGCACTAGGTCACAGCTGTCTTTAGCATGGTCACAGTGTACTATATAGGAAAAAGATTTTGTATTCTATATTGTAGTACTGATTTTTATGGTTCATTGTGATCCAATGTTGAAGAGTGATACTCTGTATGCTGTCTACAGTCTGCAGGTTCTGGTCCAGGCGGTGCAGAGCTTGGCCGAAACTTTGTCCTCAGCCCAGCAGAGCGAGTGCCTTTTGTCACAGTTCATTTGCTGTCTCAGCCCAACACACGAGGAGTGGGTTTTCCTTAGAAAAGCCCTGCCTCCTCAGGTACGCATCATATGCTTACACCTGCTCATCTCATATGATTTGCAGCCACTCACAACTTCTTGTAACTTAGCCTATTTTTTGACACTTGCATGATGCATGCTTAGTTCTTGCAAACAGAATTCTTTATCCAGCCAGAGAACAAACTCTAGACTGATGACAGTAACAATATATTAATACAATGTATTATTATATGTTGTTATGTAATGGAGTAATGAACCAGCCTGGTTTGTTTATCATTGATTTGAGCACAGTCTGACTCAGGGTTTTTTTTCATTATTATTTCTCTTCTGTGGAAAGCTCTGATTTAGACATTTTATGCCTCACATTGTTGAAATGCCTTCTGGGCATTTTACAGCTCCCGCAGCTCAAATGGTTCTAAATGTCTGAAAGTTTTATGAAGATGAGACCAAAAAATGTTTTTTTTTCCCCCTGCTGAAATGTTGCATCTGAAATCTAGTGGGTAAAGCTGCCCCTGCTGTTTGGGCGTCTCAGAGTGACTGAGGAGAACCCTGGCATAGACTTGTGGAAGGTGAAGGGCTTGAGCAGACTCCCTGCACATCTGTGTGCCAGTGCTGTGCTGGGAAAAATCATTTTCATTGCAGTACCAGCTGATACCCAGCAGGAGGAGACAGACACCTCAGAACTTCCTGATCTCAGACACACGGGTGAGGTGCACTGCGCTGATACATTGCATGCTCAATATAAAATAACCCTTGCAAGTTAATGAATAAGCTAATGAATGTAACAATTTTAATGAATGAGGAGATGCATATGAATGAGAATTTGCTAATGAAAGCAGATACAAATTAAAATGTAAAATGTGATTGTCTAATAACCAGAGTACACAAATTCCCAATAGAGTCTGGCTCTTTTCTGTACATTCTGCTGTCATGGTTTTATTTAGACCAAAAAAATCTTTGAGTGAAGTCTGTCTGTATATTAAAGGGGAATTTTTCTGATTTTTATTCCATGGATGTTTTTTAGTTTTTTTCTGGGTGATTCAACCATTACACTGTAAACAGTTATTCAGAGTGGTTTGATGTGAAATGCTCCATTTTAGAGAAAATTACTGACTCAGATTTCTTGGTGGTGATAGGAACCAGGAGTCGTGATATCTACAACATAAATGTAGCCATTTTATTTACTTTCCAAAACCACCAGTGAACCTATGCATGCTTTCTGTGTTATATGTAATTTTGATAATGGTAAAATAGGTGCATTTCTGACATTTTTTGGGACTGTTTTGCCTTACAACGCACTGAATGTACCTCTCTGCCATTAAAGAATATATTTTAGGCTAATATCTTATCTCAAAAATATAGTAACTTTCTGTGAAGGAGCTTTTAGGGGTGTTAAACTCTTCACACGTCTAATTCCCATCACTACTGCTGTGAACAACTCGGTAAGTCTAGAATGGAGCATTCTTCTTTAAATCCATTCATGGTGAAGAGGTACATGCAGGGTGTTGTAGGGCAAAATAGTACCCAGAGAAAATTTGTTTTTTTTCAGATTTACAAGATTTTAGCCATCAACACTACATATATAGCATATAGGTTAATTTAAGATAAAATTTGCTGTTGGAGACATGGTAACTGTCACCACCACTGTAAAGAAATAAAAAAAATTCAGAAAGTTTCTTTACAATGCATTATTTCACAGTAATCATCTGTTTGTCATTGCATACCTTTCAGTGTATTAATTATGTAGATATTTTGAAAAAATTATAGAATAACCCTTTAATAATACTACTCATATGTAAGGAAGATCCTGGATATGTAATCTGAATATCTGTGTGTGTGTGTGTGTGTGTGTGTGTGTGTGTGTGTGTGTAGTTGCAGAAATTCTTTATGCTCTGCAGTGGTCTGAAGAGATGGAGCATTGCCCTGCCATGCTGTCTGAATATTACAAAATGCTCCAAGACTGGAACATAGCTGAGAAAACCCATAGCAACAGTTCAGCCAAAGCTGGCGTTCTGGAAACATTGTTCACAAGGTGAACCCATTCATCTATGCCCAAATTCTAATCTGTTCCAATTCCACAGCATTGATTATTTTCTAATTAGTTTGTCCTTAATTACTAATATCCATGTTTAGATGCATGTATGCATGACCTCCCTTGATTGCAAATGTCTTAAATTTGTTTTTAATGAGCGTAATTAATCTGAGATCTCGGGTTTGTTTAAATCCCAGGTCGCGAGAAGAGGGTGCCCTCTGGTCACTGACTTTGGCAAGCTATATCCAGAATACCAAACCAGATGCCAGCGTCATTAAGAGTCTCTGTGGTAACGTGGAATGGTAAGAGAAGTACTGAAGTTTTGAACAAGTGCACTTCTTCAGTTAATAAAAGGCTTCTTTTGTGTGCTCTCCAACTGCAGTTCCTGAAGAATACTAACCAAAGTTGAAGGCTAATTTATAGTAAAATTGACCAACATGTTGTGCTGGTCAAATTGACCAAAATGTAGGTAGCTGTAGCTCAGCAGTAGTGCACTCTTGCTGAACTCCCAGGTGGAGCAGCTCATCAGCATCAGCCAGATGTCTGTCTCTCAGGATGTGCTAACGTTAAAGCCATTAACATGCCTCAGCAGTGCCTGCTCAAACAAACGCCTGAAAACGCAGCGGTACCGTTAATGTTGATGTTGTTTCTCTGCTGTGTGTGTGTGTGTGTGGGTGTATGTCAGTTTCTATCCTCTTTCGGAGCAGAGTGTGTGCACTATTCAGGTATTGTGTTCGTCTCTGACCGCTGCCGAAAGAGAAGGACTCATCGCTCTGTCCATTGCTGAACTACTCAACTGGCAGGAGAAGGACCAAGACTGCGCCCGCAGTACGAATTACACACACAGTCTCACTCTCACAGTCTCACATTTATACAAAAATGTTTTATGTTCTGGAAGTGTTATGAACTCTGTGCTCATATCATGACTTTGATTAGTTGAAGATTTCATGTTGTCCAGACTGCAGTCCTACTGAGTTGCTGTCAAGAGAGGTGGTTTGTGTGTTTTTTAGGTGTGTGGGCGTGTCTAGCCGTGCTGCACTGTTGTCTGCAGGCTGAGACTCCTGTGGAGGAGGAGATTCTGCTGGCTGTAATGGCCACCTTACTGGAGTGGCGCAACAGCAGAGAGGAGTGGTTCCTTTTTAACAGGTAAGTGTGGCTGCACCCAAAAATCCTGAAAGTTGCTGCATTTTCCTACTCGTCTTCCTCTCTTCCATGACCCGGAAACCGATTTTGCAATGCCTTCTTCTTGGCTGTTCAAATACTGAGGAAGATGAGAGAAGCCGCTTCAAGTGAAGGATTTATGAATGTTTGCTACCAGAGAGGGTTAGACAAACATGAAGGAGTCCATGTACTTTTAAATTGTGTGTTTTATTTATGTTTATATATTCTCGGTATTGTGTATTGTCTACCGATTGTAAAAAAAAAACGCGAAATGTGAATCAGTTGGCTCTGTGTAGCAACTGTGATTCGATACAGGGGTATGGGAGGCATGCTTTCAAGGGAACGTTGTAATAGATTCAGTTCATCAACTGTCAACATCAAATTTATGTTTGTTGAAAGGAATCAGCTATCCCCTTTCCCCAATTTCTGCACGTCCTCCTGCTCCCTTCCTCTGATCAATTCCTCTGCTTTCTTCCTGGGTGGGAGGGAAGCAGTAGGAAGGGAAGGGGAGGAGAGGAGCAGTGGCTTTTATTTCTAAACATGAAACATGGTCATAATGTGGCAGTAGTGTCATAAAGTATATGTAAAAAAAGAGGTTCATTCCAAAAAATGACATGTTTTAGTAGTTATGGATTTTTAAAGCAAGGCACACTGAAAGTATTTCATGTAATATTCTTAAAATGTATTCAAGCTCAGGGATTTATAAAGTTGTTTTGGGTGCCCCTGGTGAAATTACATGTTATGTTTATATGTATTTTTTTTAATCCATATACCTTGTAAAAAAATTAAACAAAACACTTAGAAGATAACAAAAATATGTAATTTGATCAGGGGAGTTCAAACATTTGCATACAGTTGTATACAGACCAATATTGTCAGTTTTCTGAATTTTTAGCCCTGTCAGAATTTTCATATTGCTCATGCTCCAATTTATAAACATACATATAGAGAGAGGTAATTGCATGGCAAAGCAGTGTGCCACTTGTTTAAAGCCCCAAGCCTGCGTTTGTCCGTCTACCTGTCTGTCCGTTCTCAGTGACCTGGGGAAAGCATCTGCTGCGGAGCTTGCTCTGCCTGTGGAGATGATGCGTTTCCTGTGCTGGCTGGTGGACCATTCTCCCACAGTTCTTGGCAGCACTCATTGGGACTTCCTCCTCTGCTCCATGCTGGCATGGCTAGAGGTGAGCTGTACTTTGTTAGTAATATGAGATAAAGGGTTTCATTGCAAAATGCATGATACCACTTTTAAAGGTTTTTTTTTTTTTTTGTTCCCCATAATGTTCATTGTTGGAAGTAGGTTTTTTATATACGTAACATCAGTGCTGTGATATGATTAATACCACTCCTAGCTTAGGCTGTTATTCTTTTCTAAAACTTGTTATGCCCAAAATTGTTACAATTTATATGCAGCATTTTGGCATGAAACTTTTCAAACATTTACAGGGTCACAGTAATTCTGAAATTCAGATTAAGAGAACTGAAGCAGTACTTGATCTATGCTGAAGTATTGTTTCTGTGTTTGTCTGAATGTATGTATATCTTATCTGTCTATAGACTGCCAGTGAGAGCAGTGGGGCCTTCTGGAATCCCTGGGTGCAGCAGTTTGTGTGTGCTAACTGTGAGCTGATTGTGAGACTCACTGAGTTCTTCACAACACCACCTGCTGGTGTGGCAGAGCAGCTGCCATCCGAGCTCAGCTCAGAGTGGCAGGAGTTTTTTGTGGAGGGAATCCACAATCTGCTGTTGCCTCTGCTAGTGAAGATTCCTGGTGGGTTGTGCTTTATTCATAATACCTTTGTTTCCTACCTTTTTGTGTCATATTCTCTGCTGTTCAGTTTTGGTCACATAGACCTTAATGACTGGCTCAGAACTATGTAGAGCTGCTGATGGTGCTAAATGCTTAAATTGTTGGAAATCCAGATAGCCACAATTTCTATGATGGATTGCTGAAAAAATAATGCTGTGTATGTTTTTGTCCTACTTAGCCTTAGATATGCCACTGATTACTTAAAACTTGTGGCTTATAAAAGTAAGATGCATAGTCTGTTCACAGCGAAGTTTTCTTAACTAAAGCATTAAAATTTCAATGCAAAGCTCTGTGTTAATGAATCATTGTCCACAGTTGAGTTCCCTGAGCCAGATGAGCCGCTGTTTCCGATGGCCGTGGTGGTCGCAGTGGGCGAGGCTCTCTCCTACATCCCCGTCCAGTTGCTTACGCACAATAAACTTCCAGCCCGGTTTGTGGCAGACCAGAAGAGCAGCCTGCCCGATGCCCTTCAAACTTTGCTGAACACTCTCGGCCCACTGCTGCTGTTCAAGGCCCGACCGCTGCAGCTAGCTGTCTATCACATACTGCACAAGTAAGACAGAGGCTTATTGCCGTGTGCCTGGTGGTGGGAGTTTCAAGCCAGAATAATAACATTCAGACAACAGGGGGAGGAGCTGTACTTCATGTTAACTGTTATTGTTGTTGATTTAAATGTATTCTTCGTATTTTCTCAGGATCATGCCTCTACTACCAGAAAGCGACTGTGAGAGTGCCACTGCCAAATCTGAAGATGAAGACGAGGAAGAGCCTTGCCTGTGAGACTGTGTTTTTTGTATCTATGATACAGTGATTTTTCAAAGGGAGTTCATCAATATTTTTGCCCACAGTTGTGAGCATGCTGCAGTGTTTGATAATAAAAACTAAAATCTTTTTGATGAATTTCAGTTGCTTGTGACTTTTGAAAGATTTGATTCTTATAAATGTAAAAATTCAAGGAACTCTTAGTGCACTTTAAGAGTTTATACAGCTGAAAATAAAGCATTAATCATGGTGCATGATGCAATGAGCAGCTGAACAACAGCAATCAGAAAAAGTAGACTTTAAAAGTAAAACTTGCTTGTATTCTGCTGTAGGTCCCCTCCAGCAGCGATAATGACTATTCTCACAGCGACAGAGGAGTTACTAGAGAATATTCTGGGTGGCGTACAGGTCGGAGAGTTTGCTGTGGTGCAGCCCCTCAGCATGGAGCACTGTTGCATCCTGGGATACCTGCTGGCCTGGAAACTCCTCCTCACCTTCTTTAAAGCGGCACCTTCTCAGGTATGGCACCTGTCAGGCCCGGCAACAGCCTGAACTCTATACTGTTTAAATTTATGTATGTACGTATGCCAATCCCAAAGTGAACTACTTAAGTGTTACAATCCTAGTAGCACAGACTGCAGACAGTGCTGCATTTGACAGAACTGGCTACTGGGCACCAGTTCCTGCACGCTTTACATTGTTATACATAGATTTAACAGTGCAGCATACTCCCCCCATCCCTAGTGTTGCTCAGTTTCAGAAAAACACTGTTTTTTCTACAGTATTGTTTGGTAAACAATACGTAAGACTTACTGTATACTAATGTGTGAAAATGAAAATCCTTTCTATGTTATCAACAGCATGCTGATGTTATCTTTCTGTAGACAAATAAAATTGTACATACTAATTTGACTTGAATGGACAGAGACATTAGCATAAGGTAAATGTGCAGGTGGAGGCAATATAATCAACAAGATAACTCAGTTGAATATTTTCAGATTCTTCTAACCAGTTGTTATTGGGTGTTCAGATAATGTGGCCACGGTATCTTTTTATTTTTTCATTTTTCATTAAAGTATTGGTATTGCTATCAAAGTCAAAATATTTGAGAATCTTTTTAGACATACGTCTACATGTTCAGGACTTCATGTTCATGTTTACTCATCATCTCATATTGGTATTATGGTTGTTGCAGCTGCGTGTCCAGTACTCCTTGTATTTACGGAAGACCCGTGCTCTGCATAAGCTGCTGCTACATCTTTTCCGGCTTATGCCAGAGAACCCGACACTGCCTGGGCAGCCCACAGAGATGGCCAGCAAAGAACCTAAAAGCTTCTTTACGGAGAGTCTGTCCCTCTCTCTGCACCGTGAGTACAAGCACTGCTGTCATGCAGTTCACTTCAGTTCACTTCAATTTTAGTGCAGTTCACTTATCCCAAAGGGAGTAACACATTAAACATAGCGTCATCAGATATGTTCCACAGCTGACATTTTGCAAGTCATTTAAGGCATACTTGCCAAGAGGCTCATTGCGTATGCGTACTTTTGTGTTTGCTTTTGTAACAGAAAAGGAAGGTTTGCAGTGTGAGGTTCTCCACCTGGCCTGCTCTGTGTACTATGGAGCTTTGAAAGACCTGCCTGCAATGGTTCGCTTATGGTGGAACAGTCAGGAGAAGCGCGTGTTCAGCATTGTGGATAAGTTTACCAGCAAATATGTCAGCAGTGTGCTGTCATCACAGGAGATCACCTCAGTGCAGTCCAGCACACAGACCTTCGAGAGTATGACGGTGAGCTGCCACAAGTCCTTTTTCATATTGTGTGACAAACTTAGTCAGGCAACTTGTGTTAAACTCTGGGTGGTGGTGCCAAGGCTTGTTCAGAATTGCAGACAAAGGAGTATTAAATAAAACATAACACCGGCAGCAGAACTGATTTTTTTTCTCTGTCTCCACACTCTGTTTAGTCAGTCAACTCATGTTAGAACTGGGTGCATGAATCCCTTTACACATGTCTTGATTTGATTGTTGATAGCCTTGCATTTGAATTTGAGTATAAACTGTGTGTCACTGTTGTTTTAAAAGTCTCTCTGTGATTGCTTTCTCATCATTTCAGTTTTATTTTCTGTATAGGGCTAATGTCTATGTCTGTGTTTTCAGGTAAAAGCGCGCTCTGCCACACGAGAGGTGATTGCGACCTACTCAGTGGACGATATCTTTATTGAGCTGGTAATCCAGCTGCCTCAGAACTACCCTCTGGGCTCCATCTCTGTGGAGAGTGGCCGCAGGGTTGGAGTAGCTGTGCAACAGTGGCGCAACTGGATGCTCCAGCTTAGCACATACCTTACACATCAGGTGGGATATAAAGTTCTTCAGTTAAAAGCACTGTTTAAAAAGTACACAAGGTATTAAAATTTATTGCATACCAAATAATGGCAATAAAATCCATCATGATATACCTTGTGTAAAATGCATTTTACGATCCATTAGGTTTAGTCAGTATCCCACTGCTAGTGTAGTTCACTGTTTATTAAAAATGGTGTATTTTTATCTCTTCTGTGTTACCAGGTACACTACACACAGGGCAGGTTTGTGAACACAGACTAAGCCTAGGGACTGGCTAAAAATGAGTCTCAACTGAGAATTCCTATTGATAGAGTAATTTATCTTCAGCTTTACCCTCAACTTCAACCTTCAAGCTGAGCCACTGCCAGAAAACCCCAGTCCTAAATGTTCTAAAGTGCAGTTCTCTGCCTCACACAGGATGTAGAGCAAACCAAATTTGCTAATTTTCTAATATTATGGGTGTTATTTTTCACTGCTCTGTTTTTATAGGAAACAACTGACTAATCTTACCGCCACAATTTCATATCTAGAATCTAATAAGACTTTTTCGCTAGCACTTTATTTGAAAGCTACTTACATTGGGACTTCATGGCACATGCATAAGAATTTAAAATAATGTATTTGTAAAGCAATATTCAGCTATTTATAAGCAGCATATGACTGTGGTCGCAAGATGACATGAGATGGTTTAGAAAGTAATTGACATTAAATCAACATAAGGGACCTTAAACTAAAGTGATGGGAGCTTGTTTCAATTATAATACTGTAATGAAGCAGCAGTAGTGGAACTACTAAGGCCATAGGTCTTGTTAACAACACCATGTGTCAGTCCTATATATTTCTACTGGAGTTGAAGTACAGGAGTGCACTTTCTGTTAAGGAGACCTGTGTGGCTGCAGCATGAACAGCTAAGTCTGTTTTTCAGGTCTGTAGCAACATGGGTCTCTTATCAAATTAAGATAACTCTACAATAGCTCAGTACTTTTACTTGTACTTTTCTACTCAATTGGACACACAGAGGACTACAAACCTGTGTAGGCAGCCTTCAAGTAAAGTGTTATCTACTCAGTATGGTTAAATGAGTTTAACTGAACTGGTGGTT
The DNA here is from genome assembly GCF_904425465.1 of Colossoma macropomum. Classification (NCBI taxonomy): domain Eukaryota; kingdom Metazoa; phylum Chordata; class Actinopteri; order Characiformes; family Serrasalmidae; genus Colossoma; species Colossoma macropomum. Next base: position 27,707,760 of record NW_023494804.1, read on the forward strand.
ACAAACTGAGCCCTCCTGATTTGAAGCATGTTTTTTTCAGTCTTGCCACAAGAGCATGCAATAAAACTGTGTGTGTTGTGTGTAGAATGGCAGCATTATGGAGGGTCTGTCTCTGTGGAAGAATAATGTGGACAAGCGTTTTGAGGGAGTGGAGGACTGCATGATCTGCTTTTCAGTCATCCATGGATCCAACTATTCACTGCCTAAGAAAGCCTGTCGCACTTGCAAGAAGAAATTCCACTCAGCTTGCCTGGTGAGCATCACTTGTCCACTGGATTTTATCTTCCAGATGTTTGGTTTATGTAAAATCTCAATATTTCCTGTTACAATTTTTTGAAAGTTCAGTTCACTGAACTTTATGGGATGGTTTCAGAAGTTTGTCTATGTGAATTCTTCATCTATCCTGTTATTTTTGTTTTTTCCTTCCAGTATAAATGGTTCACATCAAGCAACAAGTCCACATGCCCACTGTGCAGAGAGACCTTTTTCTAAATACCACCACCAAAAACAGGTGACTAAGCTGTGGACAATGATGAGAGACAAAACAAATAAGATGAAGAGCAAATCTCAGTTTGTAAGTTTGTACATATAATTTTGACTGAAGTCCTGTCAGTCATTGAAACCCATTCAAGTGACTGACCAGACACTGACTTTACCCGCCTGTTTCACAATCAAGAACAAGTTAGATGGTCACTGTTTAAGCCATCTTGTCACACCATTGATGGATAAAAATGCAAAAAGACTCTTAAGACTGTTGTCTTTCCTTTTTGAATCATGGACTGGAATGCTGCCTTGATTGCCTTCTCTAAACACTGTAAAAAATTTGACCCTCTAGAAGACCAGGAATCTGTTTGAGCAATGCAGAGAGACTGATGTGGGTTATCATGATTTATTTTTGTTTATGATGTTCTCAAAATTCACTTTGATACATGGTTGTATTGCTTAAAGGGCCCATATCATATATTTTTCTTGTGTTTTGTATTTTGAGGTTATAAAGTTGGTGCGGTTTTATGAACCAAAGACAGTTATAATTAGTTATCACATGACCTCTGTTTGTCCCTGAATTAAACAGGCTGTTTTTTTTTTTTACTGTGCCTTTATGTTGATGTACTTAAATGATCTCCGTTTTGAATGGCCCTTTATTATGCCTACTTAAAGAAAGTAATCCAGGCTGAAACACTCCTTACAACTTCAGCACGAATGGGTGGGGCTAAACTGGTGTAGGCTGAAAGGCAGATGTATTTAAATGCGTTGATTTTAATGCTTTCACAAATACAATAAAATTAAAATGGGCTGTTTTTGCAGTTTAGTTTGCATATGTAGATGGTATGGAGTGGGGAGTGAATGTTATATTTTGACACTTTACCGTTTACTAGGGCTGAACAATTTGGAGAAAATTGATAATTGCGTATAATTGTGACAGATTTAAATTGTGACTTTTCTTCAATAAATTTAGGTCTAATACGTTTTGGCCAAAAAGACGGTCATATTTCTTTTTTTTCTAGGCTGAGGCTTGAACGTTGAACATAGTGCGCCAGACTGCCAGTTACTTGTGGTTGTGTTGTCATGTACATAGTACTTGGGTGTTTGGTTGCTTCTAATTTGTCCAACTCCCCTTCTGGCAGTACCCAGGCTCCATGTTATTAGGTTAAATTTCCAGACAATGCTGTTGATAATGTAGGCTAGAATTAAGTTAGCTTCACAAAGCCAACTTACTGTTCTTTGTTTTATTATTTGATGGGATTTTCCTTTGGCACACAGTTTTCAATCTAGAAGCACGAAAGCCTTCTAGAGTCTATACTTTTGGGACTGTTTGCGTGTTCAGCTTTCATGCGGTGTTCATTCAAATACATTTCCTTTTTAGGAAATGAATGATGGAATGCTGAGAAAGTTAAAATCTAATTGCCACAAATGATGTCACAAAGGACATCGCTCGCACTGTCCTGTATAGAAATTACATACAGACATGCGTATTAGCACACATATATTCACACACCTTAGCAACCGGCTAGGATACCATAACAATGGCCTAGCTACACGTTAGCAACAACCTGGGGTTCCATAGTAGTGGCCTAGCAACACCTAACCACCTGGAATAACGCAACAACGGCCTAGCAACACCACAGTAACCACCTGTACCATAGCAAAGGCCTAGCAACACCTTAGCAACCACCAGGAATACCATAGCAACAGCTTAGAAACATCTTAGTAACCGTCTGGAGTTTCATAGCAATGGTTTTGCCAAGCCAACTTAAAGTTTGTCCACAAACTTTACCCTTCTAGCTAAAATGGTGTCTCTTGCCATTTTAAAATTGTACTCTTTCAAATTTCGGTATTGGTGTACAAGTGAGCTTTAATGTTTACATACTACATCAAACTCATTTTAAAAAAGCAGGAAAAAGGCTGTTTCCCATGATATGAGCCCTTTAATGCCAAGGTGTTTATTTGTTTATCATAGCTATGATGACGGGATGAAAGGAACGAGGTGTCAGTCACAGCATCCACTCTGCTAAGTAACCTATACTGTCATTCATAAAGGGAACATTTCTGTATTGTCAAATCTCCGCACAAGTTTTGACTGAAATATGCCTGTGTGTCAGAATGAATTGTTTTTGATACACTGGGGACCAGTGCAGAACTGAGAAGCCTCATTTTTGTTTCTAATTTCTGTTCACACATTGTTAAATTATGAGTTTGTAGTCACTTATGTAGATGAGCCATTTTTGCCAGTGTACAGGCTCCTAAAACAAAGATGCAAAAAACATCTGAGTCTGAAATACAGACGTTTATTTTGCTTTTATCTTCATACTTTGTGTTTCTCTCCATTAACAAATATGGTTTCAGTCTCTCTCATAAACACACACTTATGCTCGCTTGTGTTTTCTGAACGTGTGTGTGTGAGTGATATATGGGACTTAAAACCATGTTTTATTTTCTCACGGTGTGGGTTTATGGTTCCAAAGTTCAGAAGGTTACATGGCTCCTCACTCACAATCAGGCACCAAGGGACTCTTCACACCAGGGAACAGTGAAAGAAGAGAAGCATATGCGATCAAAGCACAGCTAAACAGCTGAAGCACTGCTCCACAGTAAATATTTGATAGAGCTTGTCATTGAAGAACATTGAGTGCTGGGATGGTTCATTCATGTTCCTTATTTGGTTACATGCCAGGTGAATGGCTCTTTGGGTCAAGGGACGCTTGTAGAGCTGACCACAGGGATGTACAGTTGTATGCGAAATTTGAATTCCCCTGGTCAAATGACATGTTTTGTAGATTTTTTTAGTGAAGATAAGTTAACATATCCTCTACAAGGTAAAACTTAAATATGGGACTTGCCAATAGTAATGCACAATTTCCGTTTATTTGCTGAGTTTAACATATTGGGAAAAATAAGATACACAGGATAAAATGTGCACTAAAATATCCTGAAGTGTGTTCTCTGTAGAGAATATGTAGAAAACCAAATAAGAATTTTACTAGACCACCCAAACTGTATTTTTAAGGATGTGTAATTATTTTGGTGTCATCACTAGATTAGATTTTACCTTTGATTACTGTCTAATTAAAGTTGTAGAATGTGTCTAATGCTGTGGATAAGTTGCCATCTCAGAAGAGATATGCAATAGCCTTCAATTAGTTATTACAATGTAAGAAGTGCTATTTACATTGTTTTAAAATTGCAATAATAATTTTTAATTACATCACAATATAAATGTGCTAATTACATAATAAAAGTACAAAAGTGTTTACGTACCTAAATACGTACGTATTGTAATAACAATGTAATAGGTGCTAATTACACACATCTTTATATTTGGCAAACAAGGCAAAAGTGCTCAATCCTGGTCTTAGAGATCTACCACCCTGCAGAGTTTAGCTCCAACCCTTAACTAACACACTGGATCCTAATCTGAACATTAGAGCCTGGTGTGTTGGACCAGAATCTCCAATGTGGTAGATCTTCAGGACCAGGATGTTGTCATAGACAGAAAAGACATATTTATGTAGGGCAGCCACTTCTTAATCGACATCACCTCATTGCTACAGTTGCATGTAATTACAGTGATTGTACATGTTTAAGCAGCCTATCAACCACTGTATCAAGAACTAATCTCAGTAAGAGAAAAGCTTATTTCTCTTTCCCTCACATCATCTCTTGTTCTGTTCCAGGTACTATCTGCAGCTAGGCCTGTGTGACGGACAGAAGGGGTCCCATGGAGCGCAGGCGACAGTTATTTACAGTAGCATAAAGCCGAGAGTTAATACAGAGGCACTGAGAGTGGAGAGATTTAAAGCTCACAGAGAGATTTTTGCCTTCTTATCTATGATCAAAATCAATAGCGGTAAAGACTACAGTGAGCGTCGAGGAAACCGGATTGTCAGAAGGCAGAGAATGTATTACATAGAGGAAATGTATTCATCCTCCCTCCACCACAGCTATGCCATCGACTTCACAGTTAATGGTGTGTCGGAAGGGAAGTCAGCAGAAAGAAAAGAGGATGAATAGACAGTTGTAGGTGAGTGAGAAGGAGGGAGAGAGAAAGAAGGAGAAGACGCAGTGTCTGGTATTTGTTGAGAAAGTTTTGAGTTCCCCCAGACGGCGCTCTGTCATAAAAAACTTTATTTCCTCTTGAGGCTTTTATCAAGTTTAATCTGCCTGGAATGCCAATAGCAATTTCCAACTTACTGGAAAAAGCCTAACCCAGTTGCCATTGGTTCTTGGAAAACTCCCAATTAAGCAAGTGCTATGGGCGCCAAATGGCCGTTACTGGGTTACCTGGACCTAGGTCTCTTTCATTATTGTTTCAGTCATTTGTTTGTAGAGTGGAAGCTTTGTTTTCATTTATTGCTTGTTTGGAAGTGGTAAGACAGTTGAACATGACAGATTCAGCAGTGAGGCTGAACAGACATAGCTCTGAGAATGCTTAAAACAGAGGTCAGTCTTAACAATCATTGTTTAGTTATTGCATTTGTCACTTATCAACTGTCACTGTCTCTTTTTTATAGTGTGTACCAGGTGATAAAACAGCCCAGGAAGTACTGAAGTAATGAATTGTAAACCCTAGATGGCAGCATTTCATTGTATCTTTCTTCTCAGGTCAGTCTGGATTCTTCAATATAGGAGCAGTGAGTGAGTCCACCGTGTGGTTCAGTACAGTTTTATTGTTTTCAGTCAGTGTCGAATGATTAAAAATAGGCTTCTATGTGTGTGTCCAGTGTTTCTGGATGTTCTTGGCTGATAAAATGGTATCTTTTATGCTGAATCAGGTTTTAGTTAAAGACTGACCCCAAGGTGGATAATGTTACCCTCCATTAGATTGTAGAATGACTCACTTAAAATGAGAAGCCACAAAGGTCTGGTCTAAGTCACCCCCCTGCTTCTGTCTCTGGAAATTGTTCTAATCTTAATCCAATCAGTATTCTCTTAACCATCTAGGTGTAAGCACGAGCAGGGCAGGGGCTGCATGTTCAATTTGCTGCCGAGAGGACTGCACGTGGGCCTAGTTAATATTCAGTCCATCCTGACCCATTTGAGATGTGCTGCTCTTCGGCATGTAGTCACGCTCCAGCTCCGCGCTGTAGGCTACTGTTCTGCTCTCTAAATAGCAGCGTGTCCATGCTATTCCACCGACACAATGAAAACCAGGCCAGCTGTTCCTCCTCTTTTCAGCCTCTCTCTCGCACTCTCTCTCTGCTTCTCATTATCGCCATTAAAGTAGCCAATTTGCATGAGCACCGGTTCGGCTGACCCCTAGCAGCGCCAAAGCTCTGCTGTGTTGTTGCTTTCATCTTCCGCAATCTCACCTCCTGGCTACGTGTGGAAATGTCCTTGTTTGATGAGGAGGTCACCGCTCCTCTCCCTCGCAGTCTTCCTCATTGTTCGCCGGCTGATGGGAAGAGATTAGAATTTATCCAATCTCATCTGGAAGGCTGTTATTAGGCCTCAGACTGAGCTGGCTTGATAATCAGGGCTGCGAAAGCTTGACTCTTTTCTATCCATGTATGGCTTTCCCCACATCATCTACATTTTTGCCTGCTCTGTTCTGATGCGCAGTGTTTCCCAGCACTACATAACCCATTCTTTTTGAGACGGTCAAAAAGCATCTGTCTAACCACGAGGAGAACGTTCGATGCAGCAAAAGAGCTTTCAGCGAGTTCTCGTCGCTATCAATATTAAACCTCGAATCTAATCAAAGCAATCTTTCCTTCCCGTTACATTGAGAAGTTTTCTGGCCATCGTGCCAGGGCTGCTGTGCCCAAACTGACAGACTTGAATGATGATGAGCATCATTATTATTACCGCCACTTCTTCTCTATTCAAAATGTGCTCAAAAAACTCGCTATCGATCGCAATCCTCTGCCGCGCACCGTGTATTCAATTTTAGCCGTCACTGCATTCTGCAGAACAGAGCGTCTCATCTTTCATTGCATAAATCTCATCTGCTATCTCTAGCAGCACATGGTGCCTGTCTCCTCGGGCAGGGCCGATTCGTTTTGCTGGAATCCGAACGAGCGGTGGAAGAGGAAGAGCATGGGGGATTGAAGGCAGGGACTGACGGGCTACAATCTCACCGAGCTCTTTAGGCCGACTCCTTAGCCGTGCTCCCTAATGTCCCTCGGCTGTGAAGCCAGGATGTCTAAATTAAAAAGGAGAGGGCAAAGGAGAGCCCATTCTCCTTGCTTCATGTTGTTTACTCAGTGTGACTGGGCTAGTGGGACACAGACAAAGTACAAAAGGAGAGGCCCAAGGAGAGGCTTAGGCCAGTGATTCGTCTCAGCTTCTAAAGAGGGGCCATTAATAGCAGGACTTCAGCTCTCGTTTGAACACTCGTTTGTGTCAGAGGAATATTTTCAAATGGAGAGACTGCCACTGGCTACAGAAGAAAGGGTTTAACAGTGCGAGCAGTTCAACTCAGGCAACCATGCTGCATCTTCCTGCATCTGGGTCTCCACTGGCTACAGCCAGCCAGCTTATGATATGACTGACTGGACATGACTTACAGGTCGGGTTAGCCTGCACCCATACAGATTAAAGGGTATTTGACCTATTTTGACCGACTGCATAATTAAACGGTTAAGATGTACACAAAGCCATTCAAAGTAGTTTGAAAGGCTCTATTCAAGAGTCAGAATTGTTCACGATGGTGGTGATGACATTTAATGCATTTAAAGGGTATATCTCAAAGTTTTCTCTATAAGCATCCGGGAGCTGAGAAGACCAATTGCTGTGAGTTTAAAAGTGAAATGTTTTCCTATTCTTACTTAATACAGGATTTCTGCTGCTCTACAGTTCAGGATCTCTTTTGTTGTATTTTTCTTTTCCTAATGTGCCAAATGTTTTTTTTTTTTAATGGGTGACAGGTCTGGACCGCAGTTTAGCACCCGGCCTCTCTTACTGTGGAGCCATGCTGTTGTTATACGCGCAGAATGTGGTTTTGCCTTGTCTTGCTGAAGCAAGTCCTTATCTGAAAAAGATGTCATCTGTATATGTTGCCCCAAAACCTGTGTGTATCGTTCAGCATGAATGGTATCTTAACAGATGTGCAAGTCACTCGTTTTAAGTGCACTAATGCATCCTGATACCATCATGGATGCTGGCTTTTGAAATGTGCGCTGATAACAAACCAGATGGGCTCAGGACTCAGACCACAGGACACCTTTCCACTTTGCCCAGGTCCATCTTAAATGAGCTCAAGCCCAAAGAATGCGGCAGTGTTTCTTGATCCTATATAAGGATTCTTTTTCACTGGTAGAGTTTTAACTTGGATTTGTGAATGCAGCAATAAATTGTGTTCACATCCAGCAGTTTTTGGAGCGTTTCATAGCCCATACAGTGATTTCCACTACAGAATTGCCTTGTCCCTCGCGTACAGAGATTCTCTGGGTTCTCTGAAACTTTTAATGATGTTATGTACCGTAGATAATAAAAGACCAAAGAACTTGGAGCTTTCACATTAAGAAACATTATTGTTGAACTGTTGCACTCTTTGCCTGCACAGTCTTTCATAATGCTGAACCCCTCCACATCTTTACTTCTGAAAGACTCTGCCGCTGTTTTTTTTTTTTTTTTTTGTAGCATTACACAACTTTACCAGACCTTTAATTCCCCCATCCCAACTTTTTTGAAACAGGTTGCCAGCATCAAATTCAAACAATAAAATGTCTCAGTTTCAACATTTAATATGTTGTCTTAGTACTATTTTCAATTAAATATACAGTTTAAATGATTTGCACATCATTGCATTCTGTTTTTATTTATGTTTTGCAAAGCATCCCAACTTTTCTCTACAAAGAACCATTTCACATTAAGATGGTCTCTGTGGATCTGTGGTCATAAGTGCTTGTCCTGGAGATCAGGGCCTTCCAGCTGAGTTTATCTCAAACACAAAACTCTGAAAATGAAAAAAATAAAAAATAAAATCCTTGTCCAACTGGGGGGAAAAACATTCAGAGATGTCCAGCTCTTCTTCTGGAGATATGGTGTTAAGCACAGTTTGTCACTTGCCTTGTCAAATCCTGATCCAAACCATCAGTTAAAGACTCAGTTTAGCTGGTCTATTAGTGCAGGGAAGTCACCAAAAGTTTCAGGACACCAGCCCCCGTGAAACAGTTGTTTCCAGATAGTCTTGGACGTTTTGTAGAAATGTACATCTCCAGGAATGATGTATGTTGGTGATCACTGTTCTTAATGATGTAAGCAAACAGTAATTATAATTTGCACTGTTCTTTTTCAACCACTGACCTCTAATCAACCACCATCAGCTGGGTCTGAATCAGGGAATAAAATCGGGCCAGCTTGCCAACTTTACAGTTGTGCTCAGGGATCGACCAGCTTGAGTCAGAGGTCGGAAAGTTGCCCACGAGCACTGATCTCGGACTAACCTTTTCTAATTCTAACCACAGTCATTACCGGAGAAAACATTCCTCTGGTCAGGAATGAGCAGCCAAGGGCGAAGTCTACCAGCACCACACATTGTTCATTCAGAGCAGACGCATTATTTTGTATGGAAAGTGAAGCCTGTTTACCCCAGTATGCTAATGGGGTCATAGCCGGCAGGTCTAGAGATCAGAGCAGCTCAGTAAGGAGCCTGAGCCCGGGGCGACTGTCTCATGGGGGACCGAGGGGCGAAAATGTCTTACATGACAGTAATGGCTGGAGACGGCTCTTGTAAGGTCCTATTTATGACACGTTGTCTGGCAGAAAGCTATTTGCTGTAGAGATTGCTGCATAAGTGTTGGGCCGAGTTGGGCCTAAGAGTCGTTTTATCCATTCCTTTTCTTTTTTTTTCTTTTTAAACCCAAGCACAAAATTAAGAATTGTAACTGCAATCTTAGTGATGAGTCACTGTTTTATACCATTAAGCAAAGCCTAATTGCCAATTACTCTGATATATAATCCAAAATACTTTTCAAGAGTTCATTTAGTCGTGCTTTGGAGCATGGTGATTGAGCTTAAAATATTTTACAAATAACGGAGTCTTTGGAGCCAGAATGGTGGGGCCTCTATCAGGGCCTCAGAAAGTTTAGAAGAGTAGGACTTTTAACTTCAGCACTGTCGCTTCAGCATCGTTGGTGCCGTTAAGAAAACTAAAACAAGTGAGGCACTGAAAGGGAAGTTGTTTATGAGCTGCCAAGCACCACTGTAATGATTGGCTCTGGGTTTGTTGATTCATCTTTTTTATATATGTCTATCTTCAAGGGTGAAAAAAACTGTAATAAGGCTTCACAGCTTTACGACTTAAAAGTGGATGTCTCACTTTCACATTCAAACAAGGTCACAGCTGTCAACGCGTGGCGAGGCCGTGCCATGATATACCGTGGCCCGAAGAAAGCGCCATTTCTCATCATCCCATTGCGATGCTGGGCGTGTGAGCAGGGAGGAGGATCACGATGCCCACTGCAGAGTTAATATCCAGGGTGCTCCGAGCTCTGTCAGAGGCCGACTCGTTCCACTGATAAATGTCTGGCCCAAAACAGCCTTCAAGCTGAGGGAAATCCGTCTTTCTAAAAGTGTAACCTCCTCTCTACTCCCCTTTTTTTGCCCCCCCCCCATGTCTGCCTTTATGGTCCTGAAAAGCAGGCATCTCTAGCTTGTATAGAACTGCTGCGGTGGAGCTGTCTTGCTTTTCACTTTAGGGCTTCAACAAAATGGAACAATGTGATACTAAATGAACATAAATTAAACTGTGATATTATTGTGTAATATTTTTTCCTCAGAAGACATTTTAGACTGAGACAAAAGTCATTATACTGTAAATGAAATTACATGAGTTGTACATAGTATAACCAGGGACCTGAACTAACAAAGTAAAAAAGGTACATTTGATTTCAGGTTGACATTACAACCAAAAGTATGAAAACGAAGAGTAGTTTATTCAATAGTTTTAAAATGTTGCACCAACTTCAGTGGCATAACTACGGTCTTAGCGACCCTCCCTAGAAAAATTATTTTTAATGAACAGAAAAACAAAGGCAATGCCTTCTTTTACAGGCCCTTAAGCATCCCCCTTAATGTGTGATGTTTCCCATATAAAGGATAAATCCTTCTGTATTTGTTATTAAGTGTCCTATACATTGATACATTTTTAATTATTAAAACACTCCTAATTTAACATGAATCAGTTCATCAATCCTTCAAGAGCTACTGATTATATGAATGAGGTGATTATGATTAGAGCTGCAATAAAACTGCAGGAAACATAACTATTTTATTTCATGTTATCTGTTGAAAGAATACAATTTTCATGTTTATTTTTACAATTTTTACAAAATGTGCACAAAAACAACGCCGCACCTTTTTACATAGTGCATGAAGTTTTTCACTTGAGTTTGAAAACTGAAACTGCTTTTTTCCGTTGAGCATGTGTCCAGTACTGAAGGTTCCAGTTTTATAGTTTTTGATACCTGTTCATGAGTGGCACCAACAGGACCTAATGGTAATTGAGGGTGTTCTCTGTCTTTGGTAACATTTGAAGCTGACTACAATTTAGCGAATTCATGCTTCCAGGCACTTCTACATGAACAAAAAGTGCACCAGAATGTGAACTAGATTGATGCTGAGGTGTCGATATTTAGAATTATCACATTGTAAAGCGTTCAGGTGACATAAGCAATTTAAAAAGCTGATGCTAACACTTCAGCATTTATGCTGGGTCAGTTCTTGTTTCTGATTGTGCGAGTGCCAAACTAATTTCCTGTGCATCTGAAAGATGAGCATGAATGCAGTTTTTGTTTTAGCATAGCTCCATTTTCAGTACTTTTCGTCAGACTCTCAAGATTCCAGAGTGAATTTGTAGGCCTATTTAACTGCATTACACAGAGTTCTTGCAAAATTTAATTATATACAACTAAATATGCAGCTAACACATAGCACTACAATAATTCTCTTGTGGTAGCAATTATATTAAGCACTGGTTTGTCCTGTTTTGCCCTATGCACCTTGTAACCAGGCAGCAATAACCAGTGGCGGTGAAATCAATGTTCGTTAACACAATTTTACAGGATCATGCCCCATAACAAACTACATCTACTTGCTTCCGGAGTTCCCCTCTTACTCTGCTCAGCTGATGAGGACTCCCATGCCTTTGGCATACACCTGAATGCAGAGGCTCGACAGTTGTTTCCTTGCCCTGGTACGCCTGTCTCCCTAGGCGCTAATTACTTTTAACCGTGAGCCATTATGTCATGGCAGAGTGGACTCACCTGCAGGTGGCAGGAATCAAAGACTTTTCAGAAAAACAGTAATTAAAAGCCCAGGAAGCTGGCCTCTGGCTAGAAAAGAGAGAAGACTGGCTGAGGAGAAAGTAGAAAGGCATAGAAGTTCTAAAGTTAGCTGGAGGAGCATCGAGAACCCAATCATTTGAAGGGAAAATTGTCCATAAAAGTCTCTTTTATCGTTGAAGTCGAGATATTACCTGTCCGAGTAATTTCGCCTGGCTCAGACTCAAATGGCTTGCGTTCTGGGGGAACACGACCTGAATGGAGATGAAGTGGAAACTCCAAGATTGATGGAGACAGGACAGGCACAAGCCCACGCTGAATGAAAATATGTCACTCACTGTGTTTATTGGGGGGTAGTTATTGAAAAAGGGTGTCAAGCTCCCCGTTGGATTTACAGTCGATAGTGCGACATCCATCTCGCTGCTGGAGGATTTTAGCGGAACATCAGCTCAGTTATGTGAGCTCGCTCTGTCTAGCCCATTATTTTCAGCCGCTCCAGGCCGCCCTGGCAAAGCCCAAGCCATCTGATCACGCCAACTTCATTGTGCCACCTTCAAGTCACAGTGGCTGGTAGACACAATTCTCTGAAAACGTGGGCTTTCAGGCATCTCGGAGCGACTCCTGTAATTCACAGCCCATATGGTTTAGAAATGGGAAAGAATTTGCTCCATGGAGTGAGAAAGTGTCGCCGAACCATTCTGCCTTTTTGGTGATCATAATCACCATCGGCAAATACCATCCTCTATAGAGTTTGACATTATTACAGCTTAATGCTGATGCCTTATTGTGCAGTGATCCACATATGCTCATCCTGCCTGGTTCAAAATTTGTTCATTATTTTATTTATCATTTATTTATCATATTTATTAATATGTTAAATAAAATCAAAGGTAGCACTTTTTTTTTTACATTACTGCAAGTGCCTAGCATTTAATAGGTGAATATCACTGCTGTCGGAACAAAACCTTGTATCTCCATTTTTGTTGTTTTTCAGTTTTTAACATAATTTGAAAATGCCTGGAGCCCTTTACGTTGTGTGTACGTTTCATGATGGATGGACCAGAAGAAATGGCTCAAATGTACTTGGAACAAAGTCTGGCTCCATTGACTTACATTAAAAGTAAAGTATGTTTTTTTCTATCTCCTGTAAAGTCATTTTGGAGATATGAGGTTTTGTTCCGACAGCAGCGATATGCAGTACTTAAAAGTATATACCATGCAAAGATATAGTCATTTCTGTGAAAACTACTACAAATGCACAGCAGTGCTTACCAGTTCAATGCACTAATTACTCAAAATGTAACAGTTAAACATGTATTTTTTTTACAAGTAAAATTTGGTATATAATGGAAGTACAGAGTAATTCATGTGAGCAATACCAGGCATGTTTAAGAATTGGAGACTAGTAAGTTACAAAACAGTGGTAAGCACTGCCACACTGCTTTAGTAAATACATGCATCCTCGACAGAGAACAGTAGGTTTGTACAGGTGACAAAGGTACTAAAATTGTAGGGTACAAACCACTGACTACTCTGTATTCACCCTTTTACTAGTACAGCATATAACTTTGTATGTTTACCAGTTAAGTCGTCTGTAAAGCCACACTAACAGGACTGTAATTCAGCAGTAACTACCTCTTCTGTTGTCTCTGTAGTATACAGAAGTTTAGTTGTGGATCTGGTCTAGATTAAAAAACAGGAAAATGGTAAGTGGTGTACATGTTTTAGTATGAGTTAAATTACTTGTAACAACTTCATATTAACTTGTTAAATTCTGAGTAATTATTGCACTGGAGTAGTAAGTATAGCTTTACATACCTGGTAGTTTTTACAGTTTCTATGTGACTTGTGAGGTATGTATCCTAAATTTTTAGTAAGTACTTGAAAGGGGAATTCCACCAATTTAAAAAATATAGGAACCAAATATAGTACCAAAATTAGAAAATATAGGAACTAGGGATTATGATATCTGCGATACAAATATAGTCACTTTATTTACCCTCCAAAATGACCGGTGAACCTATTAATAAATAAAGATACATCTGAAAAAAAAAAAAACTTTTCAATGGCGACTGTTTTGTCTTAAAATGCTTTGCTTTTGTACTGTACTTCTCCGCATGTATTTTTAAATATTCACATTAGGCCAAAAACTTCTTTCAAAACCACCCTGAAACAATGTCTCAGGCAAGAGTCAGAGGTAGTTCTCAGAAGTATTAAATGCTTCAGACATCTGCTTCCTATTACCAAAAGCATAAGCAAGTCTAACTTGGGACGCTTTTCTAGAGCGAAGCAAATTCACATCAAAACACACTGAATGACTTTGTTAACTTGTCTTAACCAATAAACTGTGCAGAATTTCTTAAACGTTTCTGGAGTTTCCCTTAAAAAGATACTCACCATACCATAAAATCCTATCAAGACACATTATGGAACCAAAACCTTTACCACACCCATTAATGTATAATTTCCTTTAGCATGAAGCTTTAGCATAGCTAGAAAACAGTTAGCCTAACTAGTTAGCAGCCTAAGGCAATAGCTTTTCATTTTCACTGCTGTCAGTACAGCCATCTTGGTGTTTTGTTAGTAATGTTGTTCTTAGTCCTTGCTATGAAAAAGTAATCCTACACCATGATTCTCTCAAAAACAATTTCACTATATGGATAAAATGTATTAACGGTGTAGACTTAAAACCACAAAAAAAGGCTATGCTAAGCAATCATGTCTGAAGATGCAAACACTTGCACTGGTAGACAAAACTAATTGATTATAAGCTGAAATCAGTTTATAAAAAAAGGTTACATATAGCTATACATATACATATAGTGGCTTGTCCACTATAATTAAAAGTGGATCCAAAGCTTTAAACAGCAAATATCCCTTTGATTATGTTTCAAACCAAACAGACCCTTCATTACAGCAATACATTTATTAAACAGCAACAAATAATCATTGGTGTAACATCAATTGTTTTGAAATTGGGCCGTGACCTTTCAAGCACAGATTACAACAATTACAGCTTCAGCTTCTTTGGGCAAGTCTCTACCATTTTTTTCTTCATTTTTCTTGACAAATGTGCTCAAACCATTAATTTTCTTGGATAATTTACAGACAGCGGTTCAACACTTGCTACAGATTCTCAGTGAGATGTAGATACGGATTCTGTGTCATTGAGGAATGTTCACTTTCTTTTTTCTCAAGCCATTCCAGGAAAGCTTTCACTTCTCCCAAAAACAACGTCACGGTATGGAAGGTGTTGACTGAGAGATGGTCCTTGTCTGCACCTTTTAAAGCAAAAAGTTCATTGGTTTTGTTTAATCTAGCCACAGGACATCTGCTACATTTCTTGCTGGATCATTTATGTGCTAAGTTGATCTTTTGAGTCTAGATGCACTTTGAGTATGGGAGGCAAATCCAGCCATAAAAGAAATAAAAATTAAAACAATAAAATGTAAATGCAAACCATCAGACCAAACGGCCTCAGAGAAAAGGTATCAGACCAAACGCAAGCCTGGTCGAGCACATACTGGTTCGTATAACTTAAAAAACTATTGTGTAACTCGATATAAATGCCAGTATAACATTTCCAGTTTTTTCTGACAGTGTTTGTTCTGACGTTCAGTTTCACCAGATCTGACTCATGACGATGGTTTTTCTCGAGACTCGAAGTTGTTTACCTTGAGGAATGATGCCGTTCTGACTCGGAGGTCTGTGGATGTCCCAAATGTACCCCGTAGCCCCGCCTAGTGCTAATTAACATATATTTGCATGTTGGTCAGTTTGAAAACGAAAACGAAAAGTGGAAAATGTAAAGTAAATCTCCAGCAGGTGGCGCTGATGTTCGTTTGCATTTGCCTTTTCATCCTGACACTTAAAGCGCGTCCGCGCCTGAATCACAAACTGACACTTTGCTGATTTATCCATTTTGCATTTTCATTTAAATTTTGTCAGATATGCAGCCGATTGCTGTGAAAAAGAAATAAGAACGTGAACACTGCATTTTGATTTTAGTTTTGACACATATTCTGCATTTCATGAAGAAAAGCCAAAGCCAAAGAGAACCTTGGATTTTCTTTTCTCTATTAGCTTTTTCATTTTAGATTTGGCCATGAAAAACCAGAATAACGACTAAAATGAAAAGACAAATAGCTGTTTTACATTTATTTTTATTTTTGTCGCAAATGGCTCATGCTCATGTGAAAAATGAAATTGCAAATGTAGGTATTTCATTTCATTTTCAATTTTGGCAGGATATTTGCACAGATGTTTGGAAAAAGAAATGGCAAAAAGAGGTTTGCATTTTCATTTTATTGTTTTAATTTTAATTTCATTTTTGGCTGGATTTGCCTCCCATACTTTGAGATGGAGATATTTAAGCAGATTTTTGGCTCGGCATCACAGAGACCACCTTTATGTACAGTCTTTACAAAAAGTGTTCTTGGAGTGATGCTGTAGGAGAGCCTCTATTCATTCCCTAACCTTCACATAATATACCTTATATACCTTTTTTATACCTTTTATTACTAATTTAGGAGTCCTTCCTAGAACCTACATGAACCTTTAAATGGTTCTTCACACTTAAATGGTTCTCTAAAGAACTACCTATTGACATTTAGGGAACCAAACGTGGTTAGTCTATTATATTGTATTGAATTTTTATGTTGGATTGTTTTGTATAATGTGTCTTCATCTCTCTGATTCTGAATTGGTATAAACACACAGGGATGTGAGTGGTAATATTTGGTCTCTCTATGCATCGCAATAGTGATCTCTAATTTACTTTGAATTCATGCTAATGTTGTTCATGATTGAGTCCATTCACTGCTTGAGTGAGAAACCTCACAAACAGAGTTGCACCCTAATAGAATGTTAAGCTTTTGGTTCCAAGATGAAGCTTTAAATAGATCTTTATAGAACTCGTGTAATTAGATGTGCAAATGTGAGGAAACTTTTTAAAGTTAGAACTGCATATAATGAAATATTTCTACACATAGGGCATTTTGTAGAACTGCATGTCCAAGCCAAGAACTATTTATGAATGTTTATTTAAAAAAAAAGTAATATTGAAGACCTAAATTAATCATGTTTTAAATGTTGCCCCACTTTTGCCTGAAATGGCATGACCGAAGTAAAAGGAGCACTGTTCCTATATACTTCGGGCTACAGTCCTCTCATCTTGGTCTCAACTGAACAGTAACACTCACGTTTTTTCCTCAATTGCCAGAATAATTGTATGAATTACTGACACAGAGTAATAGAGGCTAGAGTAGAGAAGTTTATCTCTTACCGTGTTATCAAGACTACATGTTTTGGATTAGAAGGCTTTGAGTGTGAGGACCCACAGATATTCTAGTATTTGCTCATTCGGTGCCTATGCAAATGAGCCGCAACTGCTGTGAATAACGGATCATAAAATGATTTGCGAGGATCAAATCCTGAAATTTTAAGCTTTCTAACTGGTATATTGCATCACCGTATTGCTGGACGATATAGTGCATAAAAATCATGTATAAAAAAACAGAAGTGAACACTTTGATGGAAGTGTGCTGGTACAGTGATCTAAGGTTGGCCAAAAATTAAAGAGGTTTGAAAAATTAAGCACTAAAGCCCATGCTGACCACTTCGCTCAGCTGAGGTAGGCTTACTGCAAACTACTAGGATTACTTACATCTCAGCTGGTGGAAGATCATTTTCTTAGCTCCAAAACTTTGAAATAGCATTTTAGCGAATACTTTAGGGATTCAAACGGAACAGATATTTTTAAATGCAGATCTTTTGTTTCTTCTTAAAGTGATCACAATCAAGTTTTGAATAAAATATTAGGTGTGCATTTAAAAAAAAGGCCTCGTTTTGGACTTTCACAAATTTGAATACTTTTGTAGGATTTATCGTGGCTCGATCGCATCTATGTGATGACAGCAGGATGTGAGTGTTGCTTAAGTGTGTGGCTATGTGTTGCACTAATCCTCAAAGTATCTGTGAGTTCCTGTGTGCCTCCCTCACTGCTGAGATCCTTGTGCTGTCGGGCAGTTTATAGCAGCTGCTTCCGAAGAGGGGGATTAAGTACAGAAACACATTCAGCTGCTGGTCACAGATAGCAGCCACTGCTGTGTTTATGGAGCATATTTAACTATAGGCTCAGGGGCATTCAGAGCCCTTCTCACCAATACACCAGTGGAAACATGCCACATAGGCATACACTATCATGTCCTGCCATGTAATACAAGGTTACAATGATCCTTTTAACCCTTAGAAAGCTATCACCAGATGATTACAAAGGCACGGTGTAATTAGATGCTATTTCTCACTTGTAGTTCATTGAAATGTTTGGAAAAAATCTGCAAAAAATTGGAAGTGCAGAATGTAAATATTTAATACCATGCTTGTGATCATAAGTAGAAGAGGAGATATTTTATTATGATTCAAATTTGATGAAATGCTATTATTGTGCATATAGTCTTGTTTTTGCAGAAGAAAAAGCATCTTTTATTGTTTTGCTGCATTTTTTATCAGTGCTTGATATCAAAACAAATGAAAGAACAGTGAAGTGCATACTCAAAACAGAGACAGAATGTAAAATGAACTGAAATGCACTTAATTGCACAAATCCATTTACATAATTACAATGTAATTTCTATGTAATCACATATGATCACTGTCCAAATATGTTCTTTAATTTTAAAGTAAGCCAATACAAAGAGATTTTATTCCAAGCAATTTTTAAGCATTTCTAATAAAAAATTCTAATAAAACAACAATCAAATAAAAAGGCTGGAGACAGGACAAAGTGTGTGGAGTTAATACAACTTAAAAAAATATAAATGCATTATGGTACATTTATTTTCCAAAACTAAAGGCACTGAAGAAGTACACTTGATGTATCCTTTTTTTCTGAAAGTGTAGATATAAAAATAAACGTAAAATAAATTGAGATACTAATGGCTTTTTATTTTGGACAATGAAGATGTAATCCCTGTGTAATTATATATGTAATTACCTAACTGCATTTGAATGGTATTGCAAAGTGATAGTAATAACTCAACATATAAGGATTAAAGCTACAACTTTGGGTGAAGTTGGTAAAACTTTACATCCAAACATGACAAGATAATCTAAATTGAAATTCAATATGCTTTCCTTTGGGTTCATTGGCCCAGTGATTAAATAATTGGGTCTTGTATGGAGTATGGAGAAGATATTGGCTGTCAGCTGTTGACTGGACTCAATATCTTTCTGTCTAGAATATTCCACCTGCCAGATGGCTTTCAAGCTGGTATCCGAAACATTTGCACTAATTCGGCCCATGATTTGGAGTAGATAATGATGAGGTCCTGGTAGGATACCGACGTGCGCGAACGAGAGAGTGCACCTGCTCTGATTGCCGCTGAGGTCTTTGCTCTGCAAACATGCAAATGTGATTAACTCGATTAACTCCAAATCCACCCCAAATAGGGCATCTAAACACTATCCACCCATATTTTTAGCTAGAGGATGCAACAGATCAGCTAAAGCAGGCCAATTTAGACTTTTCTAAATGAAGGTTACTACACTTGGCTTGACGCATATGGTTCAGGGTTCAGGTATAGAACCTTTACATCATGTGACGGTTATAGTTTGCAAAGGTTCTTCAAACTAATGCATCTCGTTGACAAAAGCAGTTACGTAACCGAAAAGTTTGACAAAAAAAACATCAAAATCACTTGATTTTCTATGTATGCCAAATGCAGTAGATCAGCCAAGATATTTGATCAAATTTTGCTTCTGTAGTTTAGAACTGGATCTCCAGGGCTGACATTATACAGAAACTCGGGAAGTCACCCAAACGTTTTCTATGAAGACATCCCAAAACTTCTCTCAAACTGCATTCAGGACTTAACTGAGGTGGTTTAGAACACAGTAGAACTCACTATTAACTATTTAATTGGAAAAAAATCTCTGAGTAGCTAATAGAAGGAGCAACCATTTAGGATAACCAGGATCACTTCTTTCCTGAGCGAAATATCATTCGGTGCAACATGACCAAAGGTGGGGCTAAGAGAATTCACAACACAGATACTTTGTAGGGACATGTAAGTGCTGAAGCTAAGAGAGAAGATCACGGATACGCAGAAAATCAATACAGTGTCCAATTATAAATTAGATGACCACATTTTCTACAAATGAGCCTCAAATGTATATGTTTGAACCTGAATGTACACATGAAGAAACATGTCAGTTGAATGCTGGACCCACCAGTGACTCCTTGGACCCACCTCTTAGCATGAAGCTGAAGTTGGCTTCTTATTCTCCCAAATTTTCAGTCCACCTTTAATAGCGCAGCAGTTGCACAGTAACTTCATTGAACATCTATGTTTCCAGTTTGTTTTTCATTTCCAAGAGCTACAGTTTACATGTGTCTGCATCAGTAGAAAATCAGTGATAATGTATAGACTGCATGTATATTTCTTTGTTCTGATTTAGTAAAACAAAATGCAACACTTTACTTTTTTGGGTTTATAGTTCATAAGATCTATCCATGCCATTTTAGCAAATTCTTATTTTTCCAAATGAGTTTACTTAGCTTATCGACATACTTTGAAACAAATATATGAAGATTTTGACATGTATTGGTGGAAACGACATTGGTTACCATTTTCTTCTGGTGTTTGTTAGCATTATTAGCCTAGCCACTCCAGTTCTAAACTGAAGATACAAAGCTTGGACAACAAACAGTCTTGGCTGATTGACTGCATTTGGGGTAAGTAGAAAATAATGCAAGTTTGATTTTTTGTCAAATTATTCTGTTAAAGAATCTTTGATTGAAAGGTTCTTTAGGGAACCAAAAGTGGCAATGGCATTGCTCTAAAGAACTTTTTTGGCACTTTTATATTTAAGAATGTAAGGTAAGGGACGTGCTTTTTATTATAAAATATTAAGTCCTCAGTGGTTCCTTTTTATTATTATTCTCCTTTTTGCCAGCTGATATGCACATGCACATAAGAAATATTGAAAGAGCCTTTGTAGCAGCATGTGTCTTTAGAAGGAAAAAAAAGCAAAAGCCCATGAGGGCTCCGGTTTTACAAAGTGTTTGGGAGAGTAAAGGAGAAATGAAGGAATAAGCAGAACACAGAGGGATTTGATAGCGGGAGAGGAGTGAAAAAAAAACTCAAGTTTTTAGTAGCGCTGTCACCCGGGCTGTCACATGGCCGGTGAATGCGGACCCCCCTCAGTCCGAGGCGCCTTTTTTCGCCTACCTGAGCATGCTGCACCTGGGCCTGCCCAGGCCGGGGGGCTGCCGGAGTGCTCCCCCTTTGCTGCCGTGGAAAAATGCACATTTTAATTGAGTCCCCACTGAGTCACGAGGAAAGGGTTTTCGCCGTCTCTTGCTTTTAACAGATGGCTCACTATTTTTACCCTCACCTGCTGTCACGCTCGGCAGGGCCGGGAGAGCGGCTCCAGTTTAATGGCCTCCCCTGGGCCTCGGCTCCCCGACACACACAAACCACGGCATGCTCGAGCCCACCTGGAGGGAGACGCTTGCTCTGCCTCTCACTATGGAGTGTTCAGAGGCTGAAAAAAACGAAACAAAAGAACAACAACAACAAAAAAAAAACAAATGAATCACAGAGTGGGCTTTAATTGTAAAAAGGAAACTATCAGCAGGCAACAAGAGTGACGGTTATTGTGCCTGAAGCAAATCATGCTGTGGTCTAGACACGCTCGTGATTTCATGCCTGTGTTGCTCTCCCAGGAGGAGGAATTTGAACACAGGTGGCATGATCAGTTCCAGAGGTGAGCACTCGTAAAAGTCACCAAAAAGGTCTCTGGAGGGATTCCATTCTTTTTTGAACAAGAGTTTGGCACAGTATGTAAGCATTCTTTAATATTTCAAAATGTCCTATTGACTCCCCAGTCTGTACAATCTATATTTGGAAACTAAGCTGCAAAAGCAGCCCATTTTAAAATGCTTGTTCTGTGATGTCACAAAAAGCAGCACATTTACATTTATCTGCCTTTTGGCCTACAGTAGTTCAGCCCCGCCCACTGACGATGAAGTTACAGGTTTCAAAGCTAGTCTGCTGTTTGGCCCAATAAAGCCATCCAATCAGAACAGAGGTCATTTACATACAGTCATATGCAAACATTTGAGTGCATGTGGTCAAATAACATTGTCACACATCCCTCCAGACTCCACTCACACAGGGACTCCATTTCCCAGAACCCCTTGGGAGATCATGAGACTGTTCAACCTCCTCGTTCAACCAGTCACCGCTCCAGTTCTCCGGAATACTAACTCGTTTCACATGTGTTGCTTGTCATATGACTAGCTATGGTTTAGTATATAAGCCCGGGCTTTAGAGTAGTATAGTTGTGAGGTATTGTTTCTCTTGTAGAACTACTGAGCGTTTCTTGTGTGTTATCAGTTGGCATTTTTGTGTATTGGACTCTTTTTCTGGATTTCTTGTCATTGCCTTTTTTCTTTGCCCTTCTGATTATGCTTGCACTCTTTTGCTATTTTGGATTTGACCTACGCTTGTACTACGACTATGATTCTTGCTAACCCCTTTTCAATTAAAGCCTCATCTGTTTTTTTTTACCATGAGCGTCTGACTGGGTCTATCACATTACAAACATGATTTGGTGGTTTTCTAAGTGTATGTGTCCTCTACAGAGAACAAACTTCTGCACATTTTGAGGCACTGATTACTGTTTATTTGCCAGATTTAACATGTTGGAAAAAATAAAACACAAAATGTGTCCTGTGCACATTGTTTATATATTATATGGATATATATGTATAAAATTAACTTTTTATAGTGTGTTAAACTCAAATAAATAAAAATTGCACCCTACACTTAACATAAAAATGCCACATTCAAGTTCCCTGAGAATTTATTAACTTATTTTCACTTAGAAAATCAATAAAAACGTATTTGACCAACAGTGTTCAAACTTTAAGACTAATGTTTATTAGTCTTAAAAGTCCAAAAGCAAAAACAGCTTGTTTAATTCTCTAGACCTCTAGATTATGTAAAGGTGCTATGCCAATTGAGTGTTTAACATAAAACTGTATTTTAAAGCCAAGAACCATGTAGGAACCTTCATGTTCAAGAGTGAGCTTGGAAACATTTTGACATCTCTAATCCTTTAAAATGCTCCTAAACTGAACCTTTTTAATCAGTCAATGATGATATTTACATTTGCATAAAGATACGCTAGCAAAATCGTTGGCTTTGTTCTATATTGGTTTATATTTCAGTAAAGCGAACCAATGCAAAAAGGGAAAAAAAGGACAAAGTAATAAGCTCTGGCTGAGAGCGAATAATCCCTAGTCGTACATTCGCTTTTAAAGTTATTTTTCTCTCTGTTCTCTGCATGAGAATTCCATTAAGTGGAATAAATGAGATGAAAGTTTCTTGCAGCATTTAATCTTTCCTATGCAGAACTGACATTAAATGAAGTACAAGAAGTATGAAGCAAAATGAGCCTTTTAATAAAACGTACCTATGATGACATTAGCCTCTCCATGTCCACATGCTTCTTTGTATCATCGCTTATTCGACTTTTTAATCTCCGCTTATTTGCTCTGTCTTGCTTTTAATTTCTTTGGCGATCTAAAAGTCCTATAACTGAAGATGTTCCAGACTCTCTAATGAACTATGATGAACTTTGACACTTTGATAGGCTGAGTGCTGTTGCCGATGAAGTCGTGACTAAAGCTCTGAATTTGATGTAGAAAGATCAAACTTGGACTCTATGGTAAGAGGTGGTATTATCAACTGTGTCTGACTGGAATACATTTTTCAGTCATGTAAGGGCACCTCAGAGCTCATTTTCCCCTTGACTCTTGGTCAATACTGTGGTTTGAAAATGGCAGACTGTATATTGGAGACAAATGGCAATGTACATCAAAACTCAAGAAAGTCGCAGAGAGAAGTTCAGTGGCACTTTCAATGCATAATAACTCTTGAACATTGAAACTGAACTCATGATGAGTGTGTAATAGAGAGAGAGGGTGATTTCACACTCAGCATAACAGCATTCTCAGAAATAAAGGTGCCAAAGAGTTTTTTTTTTTTTGGCAGTACTTTAGAAGACCAGCTTTTTAACAGAACCATTTTTTAAAATTATATATATATATATATATATATATATATATATAGTTCACGTTGGTATTACCAGATAATTTGTTAGCTCTGAAATGGACATAATTATCAGTGTGAATAAGATAATTTCACTATAAGATGACTTATATGATGAGATATATTTGTGTGTATATATATATATATATATATATATATATATATATATATACGAACCATCTTAAATCCTTTTTTTCCTCTACATTTGACAATACCAGCTGCCTTTCACATTGTCTAGAAATTTTGTGATGAATGAACCAATATAAATGCTCCAAATTACTTGGGAAAAAATTGACATTAACTGACATTAAAAGAAAATTTACCATTTTGGAGATCCAAGGTTTTGTTCCAACAGGGATGAAATGGAATATGTCTTATTGTGAGATTGGTATAAAAAAATTATAGATAGATAATTCAACCTATTCCCTGACATCTTTTACTTTATTTAAGTCATCTTATAGTGAAATTATCTTGTTCAAACTGATCATTATGTCCATTTCAGAGCTAACAAATCATCTGGCAATGCCAATGTAAATTCACTAGATTAAAAGTTCTCTATATTACTTAGAGTGAAGTAAAAATATCTAGATCATCACTCTGTGAAAGACTGTGCAGGCAAATATGCAACAATTCAAGGCCAGTGTTTCTCAATGTAAAATAACAAAGAAATTAGGGCTTTCAACATCTCCTGTAGTAATATCATTAAACGATTCAGAGAATTGGAGATATCTCTGTATGCAAGGGACAATGCTGAAAATCAAAACTGGATGGTCGTGATCTTCGGCCCTCAGGTGGCAATGGTGACAAAAACAGACATGAATATGTGCTGGAAATCACTGCATGGGCTCAGAAACACTTCTGAAAACCACTGTCTGTGAACACAAGTTTGTCTCTGCATCCACAAATGCTAGTTAAAAAAAAACATAAATAAACAGGATTCAGAAACACCACCAGCTTCTCTGGGCCCAAGCTCATTTAAGATGGACTCTGCATGCAGGGCCTCTTAATAGAAAATATTCCCCCAAAAAAACTATTTTTTCAAATTCACCAGTATTTTACCATTATCAACATTACATATAAAACTGCAGAAAATGTTCACACTGATGGTAGTTAGTAAAAAAAGGCTATATTTGTGTTGGACACATCTCTTGTTAAAAGGAAGAACACCTTTTTGGTGTGGTATAGAACCATTTTCAAAGAGGCTTCATATAGAACCATACACAACACATTCTGAATCAATCTGAAGAACAATTTTACCATGCAAAGAACCACTTAAGCATGAAATGGTTCTATATACAACTCGTGGGTTTAAATAGAACTATTCTTTTTACTTTAGAACCCCTGAAAAATCATCTTTTTAAAGAGTGTACTCTTTGTCTGTTCTCTGTGATAATAATGTAGAGGACGGCACACATGTAAATTAATTAATGTTTATTTTTGAGCTAAATATTGTGATCGCAAAGTCAAACAAAATTGTCTTACTGTACAGCCCCACATTCACTGCCTGGTTCACTTTTACATGCCCTCTTTTTTGATTGGTTACTTTGTGATGACAAGAGCTTTACTGCTGAAGTTGAACATTTTTCAGCAGAATCATCCAGGATACATGGCGGAAAAAAACACATTTCATGACAGAGCAAGCAGAGCCCATGGAATCTGGGTCCTGCCAAAAGATATAATGGCATTTATTGGTGGATTATGCTCTGCTGTCTGAATGCAGCTTTAATGAGTTTTGATATAAAGTAACATTCTTTGCCAAAAACCTTTTATAAAGCTTTATTTTTATGTGACAATGGCCACTAACACAGCTAACACTGAACTTCACTTCCAGTCGGTGGTGATAGTTGGGAAAAAACAGAATTCTTGCAGACCTGAAAGGAGCAATCCACAGAGCAGATTTACCCAGCCTATCACCAGCTTATGATTTCTCCCAAGTGAACCCGACCTCCCTGCCTTTCTATTTGAAAGTGTATTACTGAAGTTAAACAAGACCTGTTTGCTGATTGTCTGGCTCTGGGTCCCCAATGCAAAATCTTAATGGCACATCTTTAATACATATTTACAAGGAGCAGAGGGAGACTATTAAACAAACACTGCCTCCAGGTGACCTATGTGCCCTCTTTAAATTCATTGTGATGGGTGTCCGAGTGGTCAGATTGGGAACGGAGTTGGGGAGGGGGACCGTGAGTAGAGGGATTGAACGCTGATCTGATGCACCAGTGCAGGCTGGTATGGAATGGTATTCAGAGAAAGGATGTGATTGATGAGGGCTGCCAGGTGTTGTGTGTGTGTGTGTTTTGAATGAGTCTGTCCCTGAGTGCACTCTGCCGGTGCATAAAGCTTCCAATCACAAGTCGCCGCAGCTGGCAGGCCACTTTTTATTACCGCAACAAAAACGTCCCCCGCAAAATTGTGCAATATCTACATTCGCTATGTTCTCTGCTGTTAAACTCGGTGCTAATCCTGAGAGCGGCTGGCAATAGGGCTTTAAAGCGAATATCTCTATTGCTTTGTTACTTTGTTTTAAAGCACTCTGGCCTTGTATGCATTTAAAATGAACATCTATTGCTTCAAACATGCCCCATTCTTGACTGTGAAGATTGAAAAGATCAGGCGATTTGAGTTCTAATGTAATTAATTAGAAACATATCCTTCCTAAATAATGTATAATGTATCTCTTTTCAGCGACTGAATGTTTGGCTCAATATTGAAGGAATTTCTTTTATTCTGTTCCCCCTTCCTCTTCCTCTCTGCCCGTCTCCTTGTTGGACGAATCATATAGTCATTAATCAGCCTGTATCAATGGAAGCTCAGAGAAGTTTGCTAAAGCTAAATTTAGGCCATCCATCACCTTGTTCAGATGTTTCATAATAAAAAGCTACATACATTTTTCTTCTGCTGGCCTTGTCAGAGCCTGATCGGATCTCTTTGTAGAGTTTGGTCCACCCCTAACTGATTAGCCTGCTGAGCGGTGCTGACAGAATAATCGGCTGCTTGCTGTAGATGCTATCGGATTGTGATAGATACCCCCGCTTCTTCAATTAGGCGCATGGAGACAGAAAGTACAAAACTGAGCTTCGTTTCAATCACCGTCCATTCACTCTAATTTGTGAAACTGTAGCAGATACTCAAGCAAGAACATGGATATCTAATACGTTCTTCAATCAAGGTCAACAAGGTCAGCAGAGAATGTAGAGGAAAGCAGATCTTATGAAGCATGCTGTGTGGTTAAGGTTAATATTGTTCGATTTGGAGTTTGGCCCAGTCCACTCCTCTTTCTGTCTCTGGACGCACATCCTGTGTGTCTTTGCACACTAGAAACACAGATAAAACTGTGAGAGATTCACTTTCAGGAGATGATCTGATATAGCCTTCTCTAAGGGCCATTAATCTCTCTTTCTCTCGTGCCTCATGACTCTCATCGCAAGTCCACTCACACTGAAGCTGATCTAATTTAACCTTTATTTTACCACAAAGTCCCAATGAGGTCAGCAGGTCATTGTCACAAGGGAGAATTGGGAAATTAATGCGGCTTTGTTTAAGTGACATGGCACTCCAAAGTGCTTTTGGACCTTCATAGATATGCAGGGGGAATGCACTCTATCACATGACTGAATAAAGATAGAAATATTAGGATTATCATGTTGCAGATGATAAAACTCTATGTATACTTTTAAATCTGATCTGAAATTTTGGTCTGAACCAGAATAGAGCCTAAGAACATCCTGCCCAAGACTGATTGACAGCAGCGGCTTTTAATTCAACCCAAATCCAAAATCCAAGCACCAAATGGAGATGGAATAAAACTCATTGAGAATGATAGTGCCTGCTAAATTACTATGAGGTTTAAATTCCACTGTTCCCACTTTGCCTAACATTATGTAAAAGTTCTCTAAATGTTAAGAGCAAACACCCTCAAAAATAACATTATATCAACATCATTTACACTTTTTTAAAGGTTTGGACAGGTTGGAATAGTGTGTACTTATCTCAGCTAACAAATTTCCATTCTAAAAATGTTTCCCAAACATACAGTATTGATTATGGCAACACTGATTGGTATAATTCGCAGAGTGTTCAAAATATCCACTTTTCTTTTTTACTCAAAAAACATATTTTTTGTAATTTACTTTTAAAAGAATGTTCCAGTTCGCATTACCTTAACCTCATTTGCAATGGCAATTGAAGATTTAACATGGATTTTGCAATGTTAAAAAAAGAACATTTATAATAACTTAGATGAATATTTCCTGGAATGTTACCTCAACAATGTTTGCAATGAATGTTTACCACTCTAGAAATGTTCTGCCTTTGGGTGTGATGCTGGAAAGGTGGTACTACCAGGCATCACCTGCCAAAAACTCTAGCACTCTCCAGCTTATTTAAGCAGAGCCAAGGAGACATATGCCAGACTGACCTGGGCCACAGAGGAGTGACAAGCCAAACAACTTTGTGGATCTGTGGGTAAGTGTTCATGTGCCACCCTTATGCTGAGAAGCTTGTGAAGATTGTGTTTGATGGTTAATTCAGATGCATAGTGTGAAGGGCAGGACAGCCATATTGCAGGATGACTGTGGAATGCCATCAGGGCTGACCCAGCTGTCAACACACGGGAAAATGTCTCTCTTCATAATGCTGAATCCTGAGTTCCAGTCTTTGCTAAGCCCTTTACCAGCAATTCATTAATAATAAGTCCACTGTTCATTTATTTCTTTTTTCAGTCAAGTCGATCATTCAATACAAACTAGTCATTTTTCAGCATCAATAAAAATGCAGAAAACATACAGAAAGTTACATGTAAGCTAGGCCTAATAAAGTAGGGAGTAATGTGGGGTAAATACAGTCAAAATCTGTTAAATGAGACAAGCTTATAAAATGTGTAGAAACGATGTCAAATCCTAAATATATTGAATGTAAGAGGTTTGGTCTTCTTCAAGAGGACAGCTTATCTGCCCAGCAGTTTATCTTGAAGGACCATGGCAGGGACAGTGAAAGGTGAAAGGCAGGAAAGTGGTACACATAACTACACTTTCACCTGTGTGCTATCCATTATACAACTAAAAGATCAATGGAGAGAGCTTTCCTATCCATAGGTGGCAGTAATTTGCCATGAGTCTGTGGGGACCAAGGAAAAAAAAATCCCTAATGGCTCATGCAAAAGAAGTCTTGTTCAAATTAGTCGCCTATTTCTTCTGAGATAGCAGCCCCAACCTACCGTGCCACACACTAAAAACCTCAAAGAACCGTCATTCAGTGGTACAAGCAGCATAATTGCGCGTGGAGGAAGGAGGGAGTGCTTTCTACATGCAAATGGCTGGCTTCATGCTGAATTTGATGATGGGTACCTCCACATATCACCCGCATCCATATGCATGATCGCTCACATTAAATGGCCTTTGTCTAGAACTTCAGAAAGAGAATGAGAACACAGCGTTCCATGCAGAATGACAATATTTATGCAAGTAAATTCTGCTCAAACAAGCGACGCAGTGCAAAAAGCTGACAACATTATAGCACACCTCTCATGGTACCTTGAATGCTAAATTTCCCTTTTCGTTCTCATCTCTTTAACTAAGCTGTCATGACACGCCAAAGAGAAGCTTTACATGGAACCATTTGTTCGCAATGAACAAAGTGCTGGCGCGTGATGAATTGGCGGCGAGTTTGCGAATGGTTTAAATATAGAGGAGAAAGGATGGGAATTCTTCATCTTGTAGACAACACCAAAAAGAAATGGAGGCTGAGGAGGAGGGATTGATCATGCGGCTGGTTGGTAATTCCTGCAGCTCTGTCATGAGTCTGTGTCACCGGGGGTGATTACTGACATTACGGAAACGAGAGAAAAATGAAACAAAAGAGACAGGCACTGAGACTGGCTAGCATCTAAATTTGGAAAGGCCTTTTTTTTCTCCCCGGACGTTTCAGAGGACTGTGGTATGAAGAGAGAAAGACAGAAGAATTAGCCTCTGTGTGTATACATATGTTTGTATTTAGCACTTTGTGAGGACCAAATGTCTTTATGGTAATAGGAAAACATATGGAGTTATGAGATACAGTGCTATGAAAAATGTTTTTGCCCCCTCCAGATTTTCTCTATTTTTGCATATTTTCACACAAGGTTGTTTCAGATCCTCAAACAAAATATAAGACAAGTAGAGCACGACTATTTCCTTTGTTGAAGGAAAAAAAAAAGTTTTGCAACACCTACATCACTTAATTGCCCATTAAACCTAATAACTGGTTGTGCAGCATCAACTGCAACCAAACACTTCCTATAACTGGAGGTTAGTATTTCACATCACTGTGGAGGAATTTTGGCCACTCTTTTTTGCATATTGCTTTAATTCAGTCACATTGGCCCATTTAAGGTCCTGCCACAGCATCTCAGTTGGGTTCAAGTCAGAACTTTGACTAGGCCAATACAACACCTTTTGTTTCTTTTTAGCCATTCAAAAGATGGACTTTCTCTTGTGCTTAGACTCATTGTCTTGCTGTGTAACTCAAATGCATTTGAGGTTTAGATCATGGACTGATGACTGGACATTACTTCTGTATCACTTTCTGGTAGAGAGCAGAATTAATGGTTCTGTCAATTATGGCAAGTCGTCCAGGCCCTGAGGTAGCAAAGCATCCCCACACCATCACACTACCTCCACCATGTTTTACAGTTGTAAACAGTAACTGTTCTTATTGTGGAATGCTGTGTTAGCTTTATGCCAGATGTCACATGTTCCCAGAACATTATACCAAAAGTCCTGGGGGTCATCAAGATGTTTTTAACAATGTGAGACAAGCCTAAATGTTACTCTTGGTTAGCAGTGGTTTTTGACTTGCAAGTCTTCCTTGGATTCTATTTTTGCACAGTCTTTTATTAAAGTTTAATGCTGACCTCATCTAAGGCAAGCGAGGTGTGCAGTTGCTTAGATGTTTGTCTTGTCTGGGTTTCTTTGTTATTTCCTGAATGAGTAGTGGCTGTGCTGTTGGAGGAATTTTGGTTGTCTTGGAAGACATTTTATCTTTTAATTAATTATTATTATTATTATTTTTCTGATTGTGGCATTTAATCATAGGCATGCTGCTTGTTGGGACCTTTTAGCTAAGTGATGTTTAGATTCAACAGTGCTGGCAATAATCAAGCTTGGTTGGGTCTAGTTTAATTGATCACAATAATCAACTAAACTTGGTTAACTGTTTAATTGCATTTACTTTTTTATACAGAGCCAGCTGATGGTGAATACCCCTTTTCTTTAATACATGAAAGGATCATTTAAAAACTGTATTTTGTGTTTACTCAGGCTATCTCTGTCTTATATTTTATATAGTTTGAAGATCTGAATCAAATAACTATGACAAACAGGCAAAATGCCTGAAGCCCCCCTCCTTAAAACCTAACATTCTATAAGCTTCCATCTCTACTTTCCCATTTCCGGGGATGAAGTTTCTGTACCCACCACCACCTGATGTCCCTGTTCCTCAGTTCTACCACTGTTCATCTAAAGGGACCTTCCAAAAGCAGAAACTGCCCAGAACTCCATCCCAAGTTCTCCCTTCAGTTCCCCATTCAGCTCTCGACAGTAATACTGTGGTGTCGGCATAGAAGGAGACATAGGAGAGGCCATGATTTCTGCCACAAGAAGTGAGCTTTATTTAAACCAGCAGAACAGGCATATACAAACACAGCCGGGGAGCAGGCAGGTCACTTCTAGCCATACATTTTCTCCCTGTGGTAGATACACTAACCCTCATTATCAAGCTAACACGAACACAATGGAAATAATAAACTTTTCTTTCAGCAGAAGGGAGGTGGAGTGCATGGCTCATGCATACCATGCCACAAAAGCCCCTGCTAAAACATGGAATGTGTGGTGGATGCCACAATACAGTCTCTTCTCATACTACAGCCGCATTGAGCTCTGGACTAGCAAACTGTACTGTAGAATTTTAACTGGTCCACACAAGACAATATGCTGCTTTCAAGTCAAGTCGAGTCAAGTCAGCTTTATTGTCAATACTACAATATGTACAGGACATACAGAGTATTGAAATTGCGTTACTCTATGACCCCATGGTGTAGCAATAACATTAAATAGAAAGTAAACAGGAAAAGTGTGTATTTAAATAGACATTAAAAAACACTAAACACTAATCGTAAAATAAACACTAATTGTAGAAAAATAGAATAATAAAAAATATATAAATATAGAAGGTCCTGAAATTAAGACTAAAGTGACATGAGGCACATACAGATTAAGGTTTGTGGGTATAAATAGTGCAAATATAAACAGTAGTGCAATTAGAATGAGCTTATTGAGCTGTTAAAGTGATGAGTGCATAACAGAAAGTGATGGGATCATTGCTAATGCAGATTTTTTGGAAACATTAAAGGGGAATTTTACAGATCTTTCAAAAGTAGCTTGATCTGAAACGGTTAATTGTAGAGAAACTTCCAACCTTTTATTTCTTTATAGCATTGATAAGAACCAGGTTGCATTATCTTCAACACAATTATAACCATTTATTGTAAAACAAAACAAAACAGCATGTTTAAGGCATCAGATGATGTATTCACTACCATTTCATGTAACACCTTTCTTTGAGGTAGCTTTTAAAGGCATTAAGTGTTTTGGCTCCTATTGTCACCTCTGTGATTTAGAATGTTTCTCTAAAAGAGAACATTTTACATCAAACCACTCTGAATGACTTGTTTACATCAGGGGTGGGTGACTGAGAGCTGAAATCCAGCACAGCTTGCTGATTTCTTTGATCTAACACACCAACTCAACCTGGCAATTACATGATGAGTTGAATCACCAAACAGTGTCACCAAACAGTGCAAGAATCCAGCCGTACATCACTAGCTTACATCTTAACTATTGAATTAGTAGAAATTTTGCAAAATTGAAATTTCTCTTTAAAAATCTAAAAGTTGTTAATTTAATACTCAGGTCTGGTTTAGGCATAGTGTTGCTCAGCTACCATAATAAAAATGCCATTATATGTCCTCACAAATATAGGAACACCAACCTGTGTGTGTATGAGAGAAAGAGAGAGAGAAAAAGCAGGACACATAATGTGAGCTGGGAAGGACATCCAAAATAAGGCATTTTATCCAGTATCCCCAGGGAAGAGAATGACTTCCCTAAAGTGAAGTGCCATTCTGGCATGCACACTCATGAGCCAGTCAGGATTAGTGTGCAGGTACTGATAAAAAGAGTGAGTGGAAGGACAGACAGTGAGTGGGTGTGAATGCATATGCTTGAGAGACTGCAGGTCCTGTTCAGCCAAATCACATTACGGTGTCACAACTGGGGGAAGAGTGAGCGTGACTTACCCAGGGCCCTTAGTTGGAGGGGCAGCTAAAGGGGCTTGTGACTGTTTGCATAAAACATCTGAAATATTCATGTTAAGTGAAAGGATTAATTGACCTTTGTTAAACTTCTGAACTCTTTCTCATTTAAAGGCCCATATCTTACATTTTTGTTGTATTTTATTTTTTGTCCATGTTTGTGTGGATTTACTCATCATAATTATGTTAATTAGCCATCAACATTTTTATGATCTTTCTTTATCCTGTAAAATTTAACAGGCTGTTTTTGTTACTGCTGTGATTGGCTGTCCTTTATTGTGCCACATTCAAAAAGCTGTCCTTGTTTTTGCAATGTCACAACAACAATGAATTCAAAACAGGCTGTTTTTACATACTGTATTTATGCGTGGCCAGTAAGGACTGGGCAGTGAAAAGTTTTTGCATGATATGGGCTCATTAAGTGTTTGTTGCAACTGTCAAAAAGTGACAAAACTTAAATTCTACAGTTTGATTTGCCATTCCATCAATTTTCCATTATTTCTGTAAAGATCAGTCATTGGGATGTAATCAAAGTTCACACCTTCACACACATGAAAAACAACTTTACAAAGTACAGTAAGGTTATGTCCTTTTTTATACATAGTTGGTGTAATGAATGTGTATTGCAGTACATTACTTTTAAAAATTGTAGAAAAAGGAAGAAATGAAAATGGTTCACCATTCTGTAGTGTTGTCGTTGCACGGCCAACATTTCTTACTAACAGCGCTGGTTCGCTAATGTAATGTAGGTGTAAAGAGGCTGCAGTGGCCTTTCTAACTCTTAGCTTGAACTGAATAATTCTACATAGAATTCTGTTGTGTTCAGTAATGTAAATCCATTTTCACAGTGCCCCTGTAAATAGTAGGACACTAAAGCCAAAATCAGGAGACATTTCGCTCTGCAGAGAGTCTACAGCCCAAAATACACCAGAGAGGGAAACTCAGGAGTTTGTCAAGAGAGAAAAGTGGAAAGTTCTGGACTGATTGAGTCAGTCTCCCAATTTAAATCCAATCAAGCATGCATTTCACTTGCTGAAAGGGAGATTGAAGTCAGAAGCCCTTGAAAACAAACAAAAGCTGAAAATTGCTGCAGCAAAGACTTGGCAGAACATGCCACATGAAGATAATGGGGAAGTGGTGATGTCAGCTGTTTGCAGACTCACTACTGTTATTGTGTGCAGGAAAATGGCAAAGAAATACTTTTTAATGCTGCTTGTCATGATATTTTATTATTTGTATTTTAAATCTAAAATATTAATTGAAATATTTTTGTTAATTTTAATCATTTAGTAGAGAAAGTAAGTGAGTGAGACAGTAAGTGAGTGAGACAGACAGAGAGAGAAAGAGAGAGACATGGAGTTGAACTGAAGGTCATATTTGGGCAGGGGGGGTCTGTCAAGGGCCAGAGGGAGGGGTATAGGGGGCCACTGCTTGTCTCAGGTTGGACACTCAATGTTGACGTTACAGTCCGCAACAGGTGTGGAGAGAAAGGTAAGGAGACGAGCGACTCATATTTATACAGATACCATCTGCTCAAAGCTGACACACTATACATAAAAATGTAAAATAAGACACAAGCTCCCCAGTTAAGCTCAAGGTTAAAGAGGCAGACACATGCCACATGGAGCCGGCGTGGTTTAATATTAATGATCATGGCGCTGGCGCCCTTTAGGATGTAATGATTGTGACTTTGTCAAGATGGCATCATTCAAATGAAAAGGAAAAGGTAGCACTAGATTAATATAGAGGAGGAAAAAAGTCTCCTGTTAAGAGATTCAAAAAGGGTTCATTAAACTTTAATAATCTTTTATAGGAAATTTCAGTGAATGTGTATTGAATCTTACCAGTTAATGCTTCAAAGAGATCCTAGGAGTGCTGTAGGTGTATAGCAGTGGTGAACTGAGACTATTAGAGCTTGGCTTTAAATGCTCCATCCTCTGTCAAGCAGAGGAAAAACTCCACAGAACTTTTCAAAACAAATCCAGAGTGAGGATGGCATTAGCAGCAAGTCAGTAAGAATGACAAAAAATGGTGGAAAGATGCTTCATATAATGTCTGACACACACTGATCATCTGGAGGGTGGTGCTGTTTTATTTCATTGCTGAAGCTGAAAAGAAAATGGATTAAACTCTGTGGAAGACCGAACTCACAGTTCAAGGTCAAAACTATTAACAGACAGACTTATATTGGCACTATTGTGCCAGCTCACATTTGTGATTAAAACACTGTATGTAAGGCAAATATTAATGTACTAGCACCTATGCCATTCTTTGAGGCCTTTCGTTAAAGTTTGCTGAAAGACCTAGTGTACAAGACCACAATTCTGCCTCAGCATCTAACAGTGCTCTAACTAGCTCCAGTATTAGCTTTAGCATTAGCATATCTGAAGGGGCATCTTCTGTTGCTTAAACCTCCTACTTATTAGACATGAAAACCTCCTGCTTTAGTGTTGAGTGAATGATTTCCTTGGTTTGATTAATGTAAATATGCATTTTTGTTCACTTTTAATTTGCCTACGTTTGTATTTTGCCACTTCCTAAAACATGTATTATACTTCACTGAACATCTTATAAAGCCAGTTTATTTTTCTTAATTGCTTCTTAATTTTCCTTTTAGCTACTAAATCTTTCAGTCTCCTATCACGTGTTACAGATGCTAGGTAGCTTGTATTGCCTCCTGAAAAAAGCAGGCCAGACCACCTATGCTGGTTTGTGCTCGTCTAGGGCTGGTCTGGTGCTGGTTTAGCTGGTTACCCAGCATGGCCATGCTGATTGACCAGCTTACTAGCATCCAAAACACAACATATGCTGGCTTTGCCATACTGGTCTATGGTGGGTTTTCTAGCAAGGCTAGAATGTTGACATAGCAATAATGACTGAGAGAGGCAGGACGGACTCTCTCAGAATTTTGCAAACTATCAGTTAAATACAACTGAACTAAGAATTGCAGACATACATTTTTCTTTTTCAAAGAAATCATTAGGGCATCTCTAAAGGCATAAAAGGTTCTGAGGGTTCCCCACCGGTGTAGAGCACTAAGAACAATCTTGGCCACATTGTCTTTTTGTTTCTGGAGGTCCTAGTATGTTACAGTATGTTGTTCTCTGACATGTGTGTGTGAATGCATGTCAGTGTAAAGTGTGTTTGTATATTTGTGTTTGTGTGAAAGACTGGGGCTGTGGGCCTCGCTGAAGTGCCAGGTGCTTTGTGTTCATGTGTCTGTGTCTCTGAGTGTGTGTGTGTGTGTGTGTGTGTCTGCTGTCAGTTGGAGCTTCGAGCCGTGTCTCAGGTAAAGCTAAAACTCTGGCAGACACACGACTGCATTATCATAAAAAGCGGAGCCCGGCAGACATGCCACAGGAGACAGCACTGCTGCAGGTAACAGCCCCACACCAGCCTGCTATTGTGACAAACACAATCTGTGAGCTATAGAGAAAGACAGCCAGTGTCACTGGCAGTTAAACCTATGCTATAGCATATTCA
Organism: Colossoma macropomum; assembly: GCF_904425465.1. Classification (NCBI taxonomy): domain Eukaryota; kingdom Metazoa; phylum Chordata; class Actinopteri; order Characiformes; family Serrasalmidae; genus Colossoma; species Colossoma macropomum. Next base: position 27,744,431 of record NW_023494804.1, read on the forward strand.
AGTGCAGTAGAGTAGATGAGTGCACATTTCAATAGGGACATTATGTATCTCTATAGACAGCCTACACTGTATGGCCACTTGCATGAAACATCTTAAATGTTTGCCTTAAAGGGACTGTAATCCTGCATTTTCCTAGTACACTGAGGTGCACAGCAAAAATCATCATTCATTTATACATAAGTATTTTCCAGCCTCATATTATTGCAGAATTAAACAAGCTGTTTTAGTTACTGTGCCTTTAAGACAAATATATGTAAATGACCATTGCTGTTCTGTATTGTGCCTCGTTCAAAAAACAGTTACTGCTGAAACACTACTTAGAACTTTGTGGCTAAACTGCTGTAAGCTGAACAGGCACATGGGAAAGCCCACCATTTTTCACCAGATTCCTGTTTACCTCAGTGGTTGAGATGTAAACAAAGTCATTCAGAGTGGTTTGATGTGAAATGGTTCATTATAGAGGACATCTTTACAGTGATGGTGATAGGAACCAGGGGTCACGATATCTACAATGCAAATATAGCCCTTTTATTTACTATCCAAAAGTAACCAGTGTATCCAACCTCTCACTATAATTTGGGATTAAACAGACAATTTTTGTTAACTTCCCTTTAAGACTGCTTTATATAAATGATCTGTTTAAAAAATTGGTTTCTCCTGATATGGGCGCCTAAGTAAAATACTGAAGTGATAAATTTACTATGGGGTTTTGTAAGTGCACTGCATTACACTTCTTAACTCCTTTTCTTGATTGAGCATTGTGCTTAAGCATGTTTTGTAACAGTCTTAAAACTTGAACTTAAATGTTAAAAGGTTTATTTTTTCATGTTTAACTTTTTATTTTATTGTTTGCTACTCTTTTAAAGTAAAAGGATGTATAAGTTAAAACTTAAGGCCAAAAGTCACTCAGGATGTTTTATGCAAGTTGCCACTGGTGTTCAGGATGACAGTTTGGCTTCAGTTGATTTTCGTCTGGCGAATGAAGTACATTATGTGCATTCGTGGTTGACAGGGAAATCATAAAATCTCAACATTATCAGTGTTTACAAACCTGAAACTACGATCTGTTCTTTTTTCAGAGATCTCCACAGAAATGCCACTCTAAATCCATACGGTCACCAGATTTGTGTTTTTCTTGTCATTCTCACTCTCTGTGTATTCTTTGGGCTTTTTTAAGTCATCAAAAGCACTCGGCTTGAGCAGATGGCAACACTGTTCCATCTGTAGGAAGCAGTTCTGTCTTTGTATAGCTCACAGCCTACACTACTAGCTCTGAGAGAGGACAGAGAGTGGGCAGGAGCATGCTGAACGCTTCATATGAGACACGTTTCCTCTGGGCATAATCTGCTGCTGCTCATTCAGTGTTAGTTAGTTTACATCGTGTTACATAGAATCAATGCTGTTTTGTAGAGTCAGTAAGGGTTGAGTACATTAACATTTTTATGGTGATGCTCTTGTTTCAGAAATTTTCAACACAAGTTCAAAAAGAAGAAAAAAATATACGTGAAAGCTCTGCGCTATCAGGGTGACTCACTGGTGATCTTTTGACCCCTTAGCAGCATCATGAATGCCTGGCCAGTTTTACCATGCTCATCTCACTCCCTAAGCCTGGCTTCTTTTCAAAAATGTGCAATACGAAAAGGGTCAGAACAAAAACTAAAGGACATTTTAAACATACATGATAAGTTTTCACTAACTTAGTGGTGCCACTGCAAACTTTCCCATTGTGTTGAAGGGCCCATGTGTTACATTATTCTTGTACACCATTTCCCCCTGCAGCCCACCTTTGTATGGTTTTATATATTGAAAACAGTTGTAATTGATTTTTACATTTTAAGTCATTTCATGTTTGACCATATTTCAACCTCTCTTTACCTCTAAGAATTATTTTTGTTACTATACTTTTAGGACTAAGATGCGTAAATGATCTGTGCTCTGACTGGCTGCCCTGTATTGCGCCACTGTGGTAAAACACTGCTTATAACTTCAATAGGTTCAATAGGTGGATATATGTGTAAATGCAATGGTTTTCGTTACATCACAAAAACAATAATTTTTTTGCAGCCTAATTTCCATATACGGACTGTGTAGACTGAATGGTACATTTTGAAACTTGGTCACAGTGTTTACATACTATATCAAAGTCTTCTTTCAGTAAAGTGAGAAGTGATGCAGACCCTTTAATGCCTGTATTAAATTGTCCATGGAGTTTTAAGCAAAATAATTAGTCAACCTTTTGCTCAAAAGCCTGGCATGTCAATTAATCTGTCTATGCACTTATTTTTAGTTGGTCCAAAAACTAATAATCTCTGTTAGAACTGCCTGCCTTTGAGAAAAATGCGGCCTCAGTGGTAACTCCGTTCATATATTATAATTAAGAATAAACCGTCCACTAAACGTCCAAGGTCGGCTGTCGGAGGAATAATTTCCTTGGCCACAGCCCACTAAAAGATGCGGGGTCTTCTCAGTAGCGTGGATGAAAATGCACACAGTAAATGGGTTCTTGACATGGATGGCATTCCCATCACTCTCAAAAGCCAGCTGCCCATTTGAGGGAAGGTCACATGTCCATGTGGTGATTGATGGGACAGGTAAACCTCTCACCCTTCCTTCAACACATCACTCACGCCTGCCACTACTGACAAAAAGCCTAGACTTCTCACTAGAGACTCAGAAGGATGGGATTAGCAAAAAAGTAGGATTAATGAATGGTTATTAGTCTTCATTCTATTAAAATGAGCCTATGCCTTTTGTTGGAAACAATATTAAGTACAAAGTGTCATAAGAAAACCTGCTGCCCATTATATAGTGTGAATATTTCATAATGAATAGACCAATAGAAATGGTCTGACATTCATATGGATTAAAATTTTGTTACTTTTTTAGAGATACAATGGCAATGAATGGTTAAGATCAAAATTTGACTCCTAAATGGCCCATGTCACAGAAAACCAAATCATCCCCAGTTGTTTGGAATAAAATGTGGTTGATGTGGTACATTAACATTATCAAAAGTTTGTCAAATATACCATTTACTCCCCAGTCCATTTATAGAAACTAAGCTGCGTAACCCACTGAATTCACTGCTTTTGTGATGTCAGAAAGCAACATCTGTAAATACAGTCACCCATTCATCCTACAGCAAGTTAGCCAGCTCATCACATTGAAATAATGAGAAGTGTTTCCCTCTGGACTGTCATCTGCATGAAGTACAGTTCAGGGCAGCCAATCAGAAAAGAGCTCAGTTACATATATCTTAAAGGTACAACAACAAAAATCCTAAGTGATATAGAGAGGTTTAAATATGGCCTTGTAAAAATGAATTTTAAGTTTCTGGTGCATAAAACCACACAAGTCATATGTGGACCTCAGTGGAAAAACATAAAATACATGAAAAGTGGGATATGGGCCCTTTAATGACACACAGTCTAGTGTAGACCTACCATATTTACGCTCGGCCGACACACTGAATCAGCATCTGCTGTGACTCCATGGCAGCTGCTAACGAGAGCCAAATGTCCCTCGCACACAAACAGGGCCCAGGAGACACATTATTAAATCTGTGCTTGACCCTGGGATGGGTTTGTGTTGTGTGCTAGGTTGTGTTGTGAGTGGTGCCTCTCGTGGCTCTTGTGTTTGGATGGGATTGCTGTCTCTTGTGGCTGTGTGGTAAGTGCGTGTTGGCATGTATGTGTTTGTCTTGTCTGGCAGGCCTGACCCCAGTGCTGGTGCATGTAGCAGTGAGTGAGGAAGTGTCCCCTCTGGGGATATCCCACTGATCAGTGCTCTCTACCCTTAGGGCACCTGTCTCGCCGCCCCACTGGGGCCTGCTGCGTCTTTTATCACAGAGGCTGCGGATGTGACTGCAGTCTGCTAGACACATATCATTCTGGGATTATGTTTAACGCCAGCTACAGAGCCAGAGGCAGAGCTCCATGGCATATTTACCTATAGACCAGATAAACTAGAGTAAATGACCTTCAGGACGAGAAATTAGGTATGAATCCAGAGTTGCTTTTACCTGGTACTTTGGCCCATGATTAAAAAAAAAAAACATTAACTATATGAAAGAATCAGGACTACATGTAATCTCGTTTATGCATGTAATCTGATTACAAAAACTACATAGTTGTAATCACAGAAGCATACCTTTAAATCAAATTGCAATTAATTTTCATGAATTACTATTTTTGAGGATATTTATTAGCCCTATAAATCAATTTATTAAATGTTAATGTACTGGCTGGGTACATTCTTAGTAGCTGTGCTACTATGACTGATAATATTACTTATGTGTATTTTTGGGAGAAATAAGAAAGGGGTGGTAGGGGGTGATATCAAAGCTAAATATTTGGGTAATTTGAACTCTGTGATACAAATTTAACAATTACAAAACAAAAAAATAAAAAGCAAAAATAAAGCCTTCAGGTCAGTTCAAATATAAAGTCATATTTATTGTTATTTTAAAACATTACATTACTGATTCCATTTTAATGTAATTCAAAAACAGTACTGGATTTCTTGGATGTTACATGGTCTTACCATTCCAGCTAATCATGGAACAGCTAAATTTGGTTGAACTGGCCAGAACCAATCATATAGACCCCTGAAACTGTGCGTCACTCTGTGGCCAATGTCATGCCCATATAAGGAAGTCCTGGTCCAGGCAGGCTTTCTCTATGGGAAAAATGAATTGCATTTTTGAAACTTGCCCTTTCACCATGGTGAGCCAAAATTTTCCAAACACAGTACTTTTTGCTCTGTGTACATTTCCCTCACTGACCAGCACTACATTTATGCTACAATCAAGCTAACAATCCTGTCTATTGAAATGATGCTGCATGAAGTAATTCTACTAAAAAACCTCAACACTGTTATTTACCAACATGAGCTACCCAAACTGTAGCCTACTACTGCTAAAGCTTGAATGATTTTGTTTCCAGGTATCATTATTTGAGACACCAATAATAAAAAGGGATGAAAATATTCTAAACTCAGAAAGAATGTGAATGAGAATGATATTTATTTGTCCAACAATTTTATTTGCACATATGAATTATGCTTGGAAATGGAAAGGTCTAACAGTGAACAAACCTTTCCAAAATGTCCTTCTTTCAATCTGGATTTTGACAAGTTTCAGAAGAAGGACGTGTGGTGCTGTTGGTACTGTATATGCTAATTCTAGATTGTTGTTGCAGCAAAACAACCTTAGTGTAGTAAATCTTACACATAGCAAAAACTCAGACTAATGTCACTTTGCTTATCTAGTACAACCTTATTTCCAAAAAAGTTGGGACGCTGTGCAAAAATATAAATACAAACAAAGTTCAGTGATGTGCAAATCACTTAAACCCTATACTTCACTGAAAATAGTACAAAGACAAAAAAACAAAAAAACTGAGAAATGTTATTGTTTTTGAAAAATATATGCACACTTGATGCCAACAACACATTCCAAAAAAGTTGGGATGGGGGCATGTTTACCACTGTGTTTTATCACCTCTTCTTTTAGCAACACTGTAAGTGTTTGGGAACTGAGGAGACCGACGCCTGTAGCTTTGAAAGTGAAATGTTTTCCCATTCTTGTTTGATATAGGATTTCAGCTGCTCAACAGTTCAGGGTCTCATTTGTTGTATTTTTTATTTCATAATGTACCAGATGTTTTCAGTGGTGACAGGTCTAGACAGCAAGCAGGCCAGTTTAGCACCTGGACTCTTTTAATATGGAGCAATGCTGCTGTAATACATGCAGAATATGGTTTGGCATTGTTCTGCTGAAATAATCAAGGCCTTTCCTGAAAAAGACATCGTCTGAATGGCAGCATATGTTGCCAAAACATGTATATATCCTTTGGCATTAATGGTACCTTCACAGATGTGCATGTCACCCATGCCATGTGCACTAATGCCCCACTGTACCATCTTGAATACTGGCTTTTGAACTGTGTGCTGTTAACAAGCTGAGTGGTTTTTAGCCTAGATGACACAGTGTCCATGATTTACAAAAAGAATTTCAAATGTTGATTCGTTGGACCACACAACTCTTCTCCACTTCCACTCAGTCCATTTTAAATGTGCTCGGGCCCAGAGAAGGTGGCAGCATTCCTGGATCCTGTTTATATATGGTTTCCTCTTTGCGTTTTAGAGTTTTACCTTGCATTTGTGGATGCAGCGATGAACTGTTTTCATAGACAGCATTTTTTTTAAGAAGTGATCCTGAGCCCATGCAGTGATTTCCATTAGAGAATCATGTCTGTTTTTAATGCAGTGCCACCTGAGGGCCCAAAGATCATGGCCAGCAAATACTGGTTTTTGGCCTTGTCCCTTGCATACAGAGATTTATCCAGATTCACTGAATCTTTAAATGTTATTATGTACCATAGATGATCAAAAGCAAAAGTTCTTTGCTATTTTACATTGAGAAACTGTCCTTGAATTGTTGCGCTATTTGATCATGCAGTCTTTCACAGAGTGGTGAAGTCCTCCCTATCTTTACTTCTGAAAGACTCAGACTCTCTGGGATGCTCTTTTTATACCCAATCTTGTTTCTGACCTGTTCCCGATTAACTACCAGGTGTTTTTTTTTAGCATTACACAACTTTACCAGCCTTTTGTTGTCACCATCCCAACTTTTTGGAATGTGTTGTTGGCATCAGATTCAAAATGGGCATATATTTTTCAAAAAAACTTCCTCAGTTTCAACATTTGATATGTTGTCTTTGTACTATTTTCAATGAAATACAGGGTTTAAATAATTTGCACATCATTGCATTTTGTTTTTATTTTTTATTTTATTTCTTTTTTGGAAATGGGGTTGTAGATGTTTTTAGTGTTACAGATGTGTAGCCCATCTATATGCAGCTGTGGACACTGACTTAGGCCAAGACACTACCTTAATTGCACTAGCTTTAGGATAGGTCAACAAGGTATTCTGCTAGTTGTTCCGAATAAAAGCACCTTCTACAACTTCTGCATATGACTGGCCTTACTGGTGGTGGGTCAGTGGATGAACAAAACAGGGTCCACATGTGTTTCTTTCTATAGACTATATTTAAATGAGGCAAAACGCATGCATGGTCATGCAAATACTCTATATGTCCAAACATTTTTTTTTCTGAAATCAAGGATATTAACAAGGAGTTATCCCCTGTTTGCCACAGCAACAGCCTCTAATGTGGGAAGGCTTTACCGTAGATTTTGGAACATTGGTTTGAGGATTTGATTGCATTCAGCCACAAGAGCATTAGTGAGGTCAGGTACTGATATTGTATGATTAGTTCCAGATCACAAACATGACTCCAGCTCATGTCAAAGGTATTGGATGGTGCACCGTAATTCTAGAGAATACACTTCCACTGCTCTACAGTCTAATGCATGGTATTGGGCATGGTAACTTTAGAGTCATGTGTAGATGCTCCGGTGTGTCCCATTCTATTGGTAATGCCATTTCATAGAGATTCTACAAGCTGTATGTGCACAAAAGGGGGCACCTAAAGGTGTGTCTACATACTTTTGGATGTCTAGTGTATTATGGCAGGGAAGACATTCACTATGACACCTGCTGTTAGAGATCTTCAAACGTCATGCAGCTGATCGTTAAAAAAGAAAGAGCATCAGAAAACCAAGCATTAAATAAACATTGAGATTTTTATTAACATTATAATTGCCTATTTTGAAAAGCAACAGATACAGAGCTTCGGCAGTCGGCAATGAGCAGGTGGGACATACTTTGCAAAATCTTTCCGATTAAATTATGAAACAACTCACCGAGTCATTCCTGAGACGCGAAAAAGAAAAGAGAATGCCAAAAGAAATGGAGTCACATGCCCTGTGTAATATGGCGGCCAATTTCTGACACAAACATTTACTATTCCATTTGTACAAGGATTGCATTGATATAGTGACACAGAGTTTTTTTAATTGTTTTTTTAAACAAACAGCAGTTCTCACGTGACCTCCTGCCATCAAAGCAAAAGAAACAGCCAGATGGATCAAGATTTTCCGTTAGACGTTAAAATCACTAAAAAATAATTCAGAATTTCTCCTAAACAATAGTTACAACACAAATTAGGGTCTCTCCAGCATGTATATACTGACCAATATTATGAACAAAAGAATTCCTAATCTTTTAGGAAAGAGAAAAAAAAGAAATAAATAAAAATGAAAAGTACAAGTACTTTATATAAGCCTCTGCGCTGAGAATTAGCAGCAGAAGCTAGACAGCATTTCCACACCTAATCACAATTTACATACTGGATGCATCTTGGGCAATGTTTCCTTTATTTTTCCCTTTTAGAGCACAAGGATGCTGCAGCTAATGTGGAGGGCACGAGCAGAATGAGATCTCTGAGAGAGTTTCAGGAATATTTGACCTCATATGCTAAGTGCACATCTACAGCCCCAGTTACAGGTTACACATGAACCGTGGGCACTCCACCCCTCCTGCAAAATGATGGACCCCGAAGACAGAGACCTGCGTCCATACAGAACTCCATCTAAACAGAGTCCTGATAGTGAGACAAAAATGCAAAGTGTTTATTTGTGACTGCTCCATTCAGTACTTAAATCCACGGTAAGAAGGCCTGAAGACCATTGACGGGAGACATTACAAATCGCTCTCGATTCTGCAGCCCTGCCCGTACTCCAGAGCACATTTTCATGCTTTCGGAAATCAATAACAAAGAACAATAAAAATTTCATCTGGCACGCAAACAAAGAAATAAAAGGGTATTAAAACACAGCCTGAAAATAAAATGAAAATACGCTGCATTCAGTTTATAAAAGAGATCCAGCACAAAGTGAGAGAGTGAGAGAGTGAGAGAGAGAGAGAAACTATTGTACATTGGCATGAGAAAGTGGAAAGTGGATGGTAATGGCCAAGTCCAGAGAAGGTGCTGCATCAAAAAAACGTGACATTAACCTCCCACGGCAAACGCAAAGGCAACCATGGTGATTAAGAGAAGCTGATTTATGCAATCTTTGATCAGAAATGTAGTTAGTCATGGGCATATTAGCCTTTCAGTGGCTGCGTACAGCTGTAGATCAGCACTGTTTATCATAGCCTGACTGACAAGAATGAGGACCATAGCTATGCTGCTGCCTCCAATGCATTGAAGAGAGAGAGAGAGAGAGAGAGAGAGAGAGACAGAGAGAGAGAGAGAGAGAGAGAGAGAGAGAGAGAGAGAGAGAGAGAGAGAGAGAAAGAGAAAGAGAGAGAGAGAGAAAGAGAAAGAGATAGAGAGAGACTTCTTCGGGTCCACGCTCTCAAAAACAAATTCACCGACAGGGTTCTTTGGAGTAATGCCATCGAAGAACCACTTTGAAGAACCTTCTAATGGATGGTTCTTAAAAGGAGAACTCCAGTGCTTTTCCAACCTAATATCTATCTGTTGCATGGGGTCACTTGCCATAGGCAACAATTAAGATGTTGACAACCAATTTACCTAAACATACTTCCCATTGGCTTCTATTATAAACAGGTTTTTCTGTTCTTTTACCGTAGTAAACGTATCTATGTGCGAGATGCAGCACATAGAAATTAGGTTGAGTATTCTTTTAAAGAAGAATCCAATGCAAGGAAACCAAAAGGGGTTCTTCTAAAGCATCGCTCCAAAGAACCCTTTCGGCACCTTTATTTTTAAGAACGCAGCATCTGTGGTTCCTTAATAAGGTGTAAATTAAGAGTCAGTGTAGATTGTGCACTGGTCTCAAGTAAATACTCAGCTCTCCTCATGTAGGCCCCATCAATGCTTCCTCAACAATAATACCCATCCTGTGGTTCATATATACATATGGTTGAGGCAAGAAAGAAGAAAAGTACCGTTTTAGCCCAAAGCCTACCTGCCTGTATTGTGTTGTATTGTGGTACACTGGGAATTCAGTAACCATATTTTTACTGATTCTACTCTGCAAATTTAAAGCTTTATTCTTCTACCATTTCCCCAGCATTAATGATTCTGTTTCTACACAAGAGACTGATACATGGACTGACAGTGAGCTATCGATTTCTCGGAAAATACTGCTGTTAGCTTGATGCTACTATATTCTTCATTATTCACTGTGACCAATAACACATTAAGGGTTTGTGTTTAATGCTAAAATTACCCACTTTCAAACACTACCTCAATTTGCAGCATCTATTATTATAATTCCATAGGCATGTTTATCAACACGTTTCCTCCTGATTCATAGTGACTCCTGCTAAGTTGTCTTTCAGTCGAGTGAAATGGAGTCATTTACAAGATCTGAAATAAAACCATGACATCAAAAATGTTTTTTTCTTTTTCTTACCAAAATGTAGTACTTATACAGTATATACATACTTTATGCCGAAACGAAAAACAAAAATGTGGAGTGCTTGTTAAGTATCCTGAATGAACAAAAACAATAAAAAAAATCATATTTTTTAATCAATGTCTAAATCGGCTAATATACAAACTTGATGATAAGCGGGATTCCCAAAGTCTAACAACAATTTTCACTACTTACTACATTTAGCAGATGTAATATACAGCCTTATTAACAAGGGAACCTATTCATAACAGAATTTTTTAAAAAAGCAAAAGAACAGAAAGAAACACAGATTATTTTAAAAAACACTTCAACCATTCATCAATGTTGTGAAGATGTGTTGACCATAAGATATGTTTTATATTATATTGGCTCATTTCATGAACATTGAGATTAGTTCTAGTTTCCCATTCTGTGTCATGTGGTCACCGATAACGTGATTCTGAACACTTTTCTTGTGCTTCTACATTTAATCAAATCAATTGGACAAAACAACCTCAAATGGCACATAACATCTATTGTAACCATCTTAGGACAATGAGTTTTCATTACTAGTGCTATTTCAAAGTTTATATTAAAAATGCTATTACAGTTTATTGTTTTTGTACTTCTTTTCTGTGAGTCAGCCTGACTGATAAGATCAAAGTCTTATGAGGCCAGATATGAACTTGTTACAAGAATGCATGTCTGGGGAGAACTTGTTAAACTTTTGGTGCTGGATTGAGGTAAATTGTACCGTAAAAACGTATAAAACCTGCCCCCAAATTTCTCTAGTCCATACTCTGTTAACGTACAATAGACAACACAAGCAAAACTAGCTAGCTAGCAAAAGAAGCTAGTTAGCAAAACGCTATTGTTAGCTTAGAGAACTGTTTTTCTCTTTCTTCTTAGAAAAACCAGCATGGACAAAGCTGCTCACCAGCAAAACCAGCACATATTGTGTTTTGGATGCTGGTATGGTGGTCAACCAGCATGATCATGCAAGGTGACCAGCTAAACCCGAACTGGACTGTGCTGCTTTTACAACAGGGTTGTAAGAGGTAATATTTATTTAAACCAGATTTTATATATTCACATTTACATGTTTAATTGGAGTTTTTGGGGGGCACTTTTCAGACATGCTAACTATGAGCTATGAGACTTGCTGTCTGTCAGACAGTGTTGAAAAGTACACCAAGTGTCGTACTCCCCCTGCTTCACAAGAAGTTGGATTGGTTTAAATATTATTGATTCCCACCTTAATAAGTCCATGCTCCCATCCACATTTACTGCAAAGTTCCTCATGATTGTCCCAGACGCTCTTGTTTTGAGATCACGTCTGGCCCCACAAGGCTAATGAGACCATATAAACTTGAACACGCTATCATTTAAATATCTTTAACCTTCTAAAGTACAGATTTTAGGGCACGTGTGTATGTAAACTGCAGAGGGGGCTTCCTCACACAATAATAAGCACATATTCATGGCAATGTCCTGGAGTGTAACAGTGCGGGAATATACAGACTAGATAGGGACATAATATGCCACACAGTGAGGACAGAAAAATGTAGTGGTACAACTTCATTCTACAAAACGATGTGCCTTCAACCCCCGAGCCCTGGCCTGCTATCACACTAGCTATATTTTTGGTGTTCAAAAAATCACACAAACTAAAAACACATGGGAGGACTCAGTAGCTCTATGACCTTAGACCTATTTATATAGGCTTCATACCAATATCTACATTTCAAGTACAAATACTGATTTTAATGATGGGTGTGGGCTATTGGCCTCATGTCATGTGGAATGTTCACTTAGACTTGGTCTAATTACTGACGAGCATTTTTCTTGTAGACTAAGAGGGGTATAAGCCACCTCCTTTGTTTCAAGTTGAGCAAATTAGTCCATGTACATCTTTTATTTGGACAAAAACGTTGTTGTTACAGCAATGGAGTTGAAATGAACCACAAAGAGTATAAAGCATAAAAAACAACAGATCTGATAAAAATGACAGTACCTTCATCGTAACGCTGAAGATAAAAAGCAAAACACCAATCATGAAACGCTTGACAAAAAAAGAAGGCATTTGAATGAAACTGGATGGATGTCTGTATATTTAGGCACTGTGAAGTGAAGTAGTGAGGGCGGAGGACTTTCATTGTCGAACTGGGTGGTTCGGGGCACGTTTCACTTTGTTTTGTGTGTATTTTACAGACACTGTGAACAAAAAAGGCGAAAATCTTCAGCAGCTATGCTTAGGTGATTCATAAAAAGTGGCATTTGAAATTCAAAATGAATTGATATCAGGAAAAAAAGGAAAGAGGAGCACTAAACAGAGGAATGCAAAGAAAAGCATGAGGAACAGAGGATATAAAGAAGTGAAGGAGAAGTTTCCACTGCTGCCAGACAAGGTTCCTACGTGGAGCAGGGAAGAAAGGATCAGAGAGGGAGAGACAGAGAGAGAGAGAAAGGAGTGGAGCGCAGTCTAAATGAAGTATTCCTTCTTTTCTTCTGCGTGTGCGTGGTTTCCGTCGGCATTGATGATTGCTGTGTCTGCGTCCGGGGCATCATCCGCTCCTTTGGCTTCGTTTGTCAAATATGTGCCTGTCACAGTCAAAGATAACAGTGAAAAAGAGTTTTACAGAAACAGGACCATCCACTCATACATAACTGAAACTTCAACTGAAACAGACTATTCTTACAGAAACCGGCTATAACTGAAACTGACTATTCTTGTAGGAATAAACCAGTATACCACCAATATGTAATACTTCAGTTATAGAACACGAGGGGAAAAAAACAAAGAAAATAAAGATAAAAGTAAAGCAAAGAAGCCCTGAATATTATCAAATGTGCTTTAATATTGGTCTTTCGCATTACTGACATTGAGTCATAAAACTGCCCCAATATCATGTTAAGCTCACCTTTTCCAATATTTGCCATATTTAAGGAACTGTTTGGCAAAATTAAATCAAATTTACACAATTTTCCACTTAACCCAGATGTACTTCATCAGCCGAGACATGTTTGTTTGGAGTCCAGTTGTTGCTTCATTAGTTTAGAACTGGAGTGGCTAACATTGCTAACACTAGAACTCAATAGTCACCCAAACAGCCAAAACAGTTCCTGTAAAAAATACAGACACAAAACTTCTCTACACCCACTCAAACTGCATCTAGGCCTTCATTAATTGTCGTAGTGTCACACAGACTTGTCCACATGGTTTGTACCGTAGTTTGACTCACTGTACACTATAAAATGAACTCCAGTTCAAAACTAAAGAACCAAAACATGTTTTGGCTGATTGACTACATCTAGTGATGTAAGTAGTTGTTTTGTTACAGCCAAAGTCTGTAAAACATTGCACTGCCCATCTTGTTTGCTGAACTGTATTCTGTCACTTTATGGCTTATTCCAGTTTGTTTAGATGTTTTGGCCTCACATCTATTGACTGAAGTCTGTTCAGACAAGTTCAGAAATTGATTTAGGCTTGCTGTCACACTCTTCTTCAGTATCTGATCAAATGGGCTGCCATCAAATTATATAAAAGTTATCTAATGTGTCCATTTATGGTTTTTGTATGTGCTAAAGTAGAAATTAATGCTGCGTTCAAGTAATGCTGCAGCAGACAGACGGTGGCAAACCAGATATTCCATTATTTTCAATGGAGCAGCAACAGAAAATTCTGTTAAAGCAAGTGGTGATGTGCCCCAGATGGTACACAGAGAGATCCATCAAGAGTTACATTTCTGGCCGTGTACTGCTATGAGGTACTGAATGACATTTTTTAACGCAGACATGTGAGCGCAGTATTAGTAACGGTGAGCTGCAGTGCAAGATGAGCTGTTATTTAGCAACCAGTGCTAAATGAAATGATACAGTTATTGTACACAATGAAACAAAAATGATGCTCAACCATTCAAACAGTAATATTTTCAAACTACATTACCAAACTGCCTAAGTATGTATTTAATTGTCACATTAAACATTTTTATTATTGTACATGCAAATCTGGTAAGACTTGAACCCTGCTACATAACCCTGACATAAACATGAAATGAGCATGTCATGGTAGATGTCATGTGCTGTTATGAGTTGTTGTGACAGATTGTCTTCAGTAATATAATAGTGTCATGTTATTATTACGGTTAGTTGTAATGACAGAAGCCATAATGTTTGATGTCATGTTGGCTAACTAGAGTTCACAGCAAAAATGTACATGTGACCCAAGCTCTCATGACAAAAACACATTACGGCATCTGGAATTACCGTTACTGGTAATGGTAATATGGCACTGTTATATTACTGGTATATTATTATTATATTGTTTTTAAAATTTTTATTTCAGTAGTAATACCGCTACCTTTATGCCTCGCCAGATATCGGCCCAGTACGATGATTAAGCACAAGGTAACAAAGACAACAACGGCCACTACGCCGCCAATCAGAGCATGGTCTGGACCATGCTGCCCCAAGGCATTAGGATCTGTAGAGAGAGAGAGAGAGAGAGAGAGAGAGACAGAGAGAGAGAGAGAAAGAGAGACAGAGAGAGACACAGAGAGAAAGAGGGAGAGAGAGAGAGAGAGAGAGAGAGAGAGAGAGAAAAACCTTGTTATTTTGTGCATCCCCGCAGAGTACAATATCCCCCAATAACACTCCATGTCCAAATAGCAATGAGAATATGAGAATATTCAAAGTGGCCATTTTAGGGAAGAGAAATTGAAACACAAACAGCTGGAAAAAGTGAATTATTTAGAAACCCCTGAGGAGCAAAGTTCTAAGCATAGCGACAAGAGTCTGGAAGTGAATGCATGAATATTTAAGTAAGTGTATACAAAGGGGAAATACATCATATTTTTCATTCGTTCAGGCTCATTCATACGCCTGCACTGAAGACACTGGACAAGGTACAGACTACAAAACAGTACTCCACTGGCAGCTGCAGTTCCCCTCAGTGTACGTGTGCCACTCTGGACTGGATTAGCAGCTCAGAATTGGAAGAGATGGCTGTAGACTGCAGCCACAAAACAGTTTCTGGTTTTTAGACAAGGTAAAAGAGGCAGAATCTGGCAAGCTGAGGGACTTTTTCATAGCCTGCCAATTTTTAAGGTCATTGCTCTTGACTAATAGAGCATGTACGCAAACGCATACACACAAATTTAAAGGAACACTCAGAACGCCTGAACTGTGGAGGCTTATGAAGCAAAACAAGACCTGCTGTTCACCTCCACATAGACCTGACCGGGTCATAGACGTCCTGAATGCCTAGAAAGACCCTTCAAGTAAGCAGCACACTAGTACTATCGTCACCTAGCATGAAAAAACATTCACAGACATTAGTCTTTTGCCAGCACACATGATAAAATAGGTGTAAAAAATTCAGCTCACTGGCCCATGAACAATAGTGAGGGTGAGGAATGAAGGCTGGTTATGAGAGGGTTGATTATCACAGCAGGGTGTTATTAAGAACACATGCAATTTTGAAAATTCACTGATGTAGCTGCGTTGGATTAATCCTGCTCTCCTTTTCTTTCTTTTTCTCTACCACCTTGGCTTCTTTTATGGCATTTATGCGGGTTTATGGATTGTCTTAATTCAATCGTACACAATTGTTTTCCAGTCTCTCTTTATTCCTTCTAATTAATTGGCTGTTTTTGTTACTGTGCCTGAGATTGATGTATATAAATAACCAATGTTTTGATAGGCTGCCCTATATCGTGCCTAATTCAGAAAGCAGTTAAAGGTGAAACACTTCTTATAACTTCACCATGAATGGGTGGGGCTAAATTTCTAGATTCTGTATGCAGATATATGTAAATGATTTTCATTACATCACAGAAACATGAATTCGAAATAGGCTGTTTCTACAGCTTAGTGTCCATAAAATGACTGTATGGTATGTTTTGAAACTTTAACAATGTTTACATCTTAAAAGAAAGAAAATTCAGTTTTCCATGACATTTCAAAATTTCTTTTGGTCCCTTTGTCAGAGAAAATTTACACAATGTAAAGGTGCAGTAGTTTTTGAATATTAACAGTTAAATATATACAGTCATATGCAAAAGGCTTGGACACCCAGGTCAAATTACATTACTTTCTAAGGGAAAATAAATGAACAAATCCTCTATGGAGAACATATTTCTGCACATTTGAATAGACAATAACCATTTATTTGCTGAATTTAACATATTGTAAAAAAATAGCACATACATTGTGGCCTGTACAAAGGTTATGGCATGATCAGTTTGTCAAACTGAGTAAATAAATGGAAACTGTGCACTAAAATCTGTAGTAAAATGCCCTGTTGTTTCTGTAGATGATGTGTTGACACACAACATAAAACGTCATGTGACCGGGAGTGATCAAACTTTTGCCTATTTTGTCTCTATATTTTGTATGTGTGTACAAGGTTTTCTCCTTATGGTATTATGGTATACTCTTCCTGTATACATTATACATATTGTATACATGAAAAACAAGACGTTCTATCGATAGAACTAGCCTGATCTGGTACAACCACCATCTCACACCAGATAGTGTGTCTTCTGTCTCTGCAATGGCACTTATGGCTGCTTTTAAGTTGTTCTCACTTCCTCATGCTAAACAGTGATATCTCAATAGTGGGTGAGAGAGGGGCCAGTCACCCAGAGCATGTGCTTCAGGGTTTGTCATAATTGGATATCTTCAGCCCTTGCTCTATTTATATCAGTGGCCAATGAGGCCACCGCGATGAGAGCCTTCCCAGGGCAAGTCTATTGACACGGCAAACTCTTTGTAGAGCCAGGCAGATGATAACGATATGAAAGCTAATTTCTACAGCCAGGGAGATTGATACGGGCAAACGCGGGGCATTTCATTACGTTCTGCTCAGTTTAGGGGAATGGGCTGTTACAGTGGGAAATGCGCTAGTTTAATATATGAGTCCTCCACCCAGTCTGTCTGTGTCTGACTGGTTAAACTAATCAGAACTCTCTTCCGTTGCTGGGTGGTGATTTTGGCTTAGCCATGAGGAGTTTGAGGTAGCGATGCATCCCTCTTCCTCCAGAACACATTATCTTTTAATAAGGCCTGCGACGGCCCTCTCTATGTGATTTAATATTGGAGCGCCGCATGCAAATTCCTCCTTTAATATTTATAATGCTATTCTCAGTCCCTATTGCGCGACTCCCACATATTTAACAAATTGAACGGGTTCAAACTGTGGTGCTCTGGTGGCAACTGCCTGCCTGTGGCATGGCCTGGCAGAGGTTTAGAACCAAGCCCTGCAGCCGCACCCCACCAAGCGGCCCGGACTTGCAGATAGGAGCTTCAGGAGCACACAGCCTCTGATGTCACATTAGAGGGCCTTTTTTTTTAAATCTGCTTACAACATTTTTGTGACTTTATACACCAAAAAATGTTATAATTTATTTTTACATGACCATTTTCCAATATCTCTTTACCCCTCAGAATCAAACTGGCTATTTTTGTTACTGTGCTCTGTTCTGAGAGGCTGTGCTTTATTATGCCTCATTTAAAACATAGTCCAGGTTGAAATTAACATAAACTGTTAAATTTGAACTCAAACAAACATCTGCAACAAACTCTCAGATGTCCGTATTGTTTGGAAGACTGCAATGATACCTTTGCTTCCGAACAGCTAGGAACAGCACACTGTTTAATCATTTGCTCTACTTCCACACCAGTAACTTCCCTACAGTCTGCAGTAACAACACTCTTTGTCACTGCAATGTGAATGAGTGAATTAAAGGTTGTAGGCTGAGAGGTCTATCATATATAACTTTGTTTAATATGTGATTTCACAACAATATAAATTATGTCACATGTGATGTCACAACCATGACAAATTCAAACTGGACTGTTTTTGCAGCTTACTTTCCTTACATGGACTCTTTGGATTGAGAGGTACATTTTAATTTTTTTTGGTATTTTTCCCTTTTTTTCTCCTACCAGCACTGAGAGAGTGAAGTCTTTGTCAGCTGAGCGATTTGTCTCTCTATACCCACCCAGAGCAAGGTAGGCCTGTATGCTCTCTAGGATCTCTGGCTATGGATGGCTATGTCATTACCAGAGATTAAACTTGCAATCTCCGGAAAAAAAAATGTTTTATACAATATGGGCCCTTCAGTGTCTGTATTAAATTGTCCTTTTACTAAGTAGTTTACTAAGTAAACCGATATATCAGAAAAGTGAGGACAATATGGTTTTCCGTGACATGGAAGCAATATGGAAGCAAGCTCACCTTTTAGCCCCAAACTAATACATCTCAGAGTGGCCGAGAGGCCGAACGGCCATTTTACCCTCTCCTTGGGAGGAGAATTCAAAGTAGCATGAATATTAATGCCACATTCGAGTTCAGCCCCCTCAGGAGCTGGGATTGTGTCTGGGATTACTGTTGCAGTAATCTTTAAGGCATTTGAATGAACGCTCTTAAGGGCTGAGGTGAGAAACGTACGAACATGGAGAAGTGCCGTGCGTGTGTACGCACCGCTGCCCTCCTTTCCTTAGGTGAGCTATAGAGTGGCTCTGAAGAGAAAGTGCTGAGCTGCAACAGCTTCACCTTCAGAGCACAATAAAACTCCCTCCATTAACATTCAGCAGGGGACACTCCCAGTCTCTCTCCGATGAACACACAGACGTCTAAGCACCTTCTGATCCAGGTGACCAATGATGTGTTACTTGATTCAAGGGTATAGGGGAGCACAGTTGGCTAGCCATGAGAATTATGAGAGACGTCTAGTCAAAACATCATCCTGTCTCTTTTTAAAAGTCAATGAAAGAGGCAAATGAAACATAATGTCCTTAATGTACTTACAGTAGCTTTCATGAAACATTGTGTGCTCTATTTCATAAATATCAGATAAAAAAAGCAGAACTGTTTTCATTAGCCTCCTCCATTTGAACAGTACTACAGCATCACAGACTAAACAAATTAACAAGTAATTGACAAATGCACTGGGATGGAAAGGCCAACTTATTAACTACGTTATGAGTTTAAGTAGGAGCTCATTTGGATTTAATTATGAACTCAGCTGGACATTAAGCTTCTCTTTGCGAGGACATAAAACACCACAGTTTTGCGGTATGCAGTATATTACTGGTGTCAAAGCCCTCGGTGTCGACTGCAGTGGGCTTCTACATTATTTTAAAAGGAAATCACACCATGTCCAGTACATCTAAAACATCAACACTTTTCAGTAAGTTGTGATACACTATGCAGTTTGGAGTAAGCTTGTATTTCTGCTCTCTAGATTACCCACTAAAGGTCAAGGTTATTTTTATGGCTGCAGAAGATACACAAGGAATCCATGAAGTTAAGCAATAAAAAATCAAAGCTTTTTTTTTCCTGTGGTCCATTACTCAGATTTCCCCTAGAACGGCTGTGTGAATCACAAGGCCTTTAGCTTCCGATCAATAAAGAACTGCAGGCCTCTAAGTGTGCTTTAGTGCTCCTCTCATCCACCTGTCATGTGCTTTCGGCTTCCCTGGCTGTTTTCCCAGCCTATAGATATTATGCTACACAAGAGTGCTGAAAGATAGAGTGTATGAGCTCGCTGCCTCAGGCTTTTGGATTTTAGATATACCCTCCACATGCCACACCCAGTGGCTACAGTGCCCTCAATGTACAACTTTTGATTCCTTCAACCACCTTTCAGTGTGTGGTTATCATGGTTTCCCCTTTGTTCATGTGTCTGTTTCTTGCTCTGTTTTGTAGCCATGTGCTTTCTGCCATGTGCTTGTGTTTGTTTTGGGTCTTTGCCCCACCTCTTTTCCCACCTTTCCTATTAGGATCCTCACCTGTCTGTAGTCTCTGTCTCCTCCCTCTCTCAGGTGTTCCCCATTCATTCTAGCCTTTATCAAGCCCTTTGTTTCAGTCAGTGTTAGTCTGGACACAGTCACTGTGTTTTGAATGTTATTTTTAATCGGTAAAGTTTTATCTCAGCATGGCCACCTTCATCGAGAGGGGTGAATTGTTTTCACAGCAAGGAGTTCTGAGCCTTCCCCTTTTACTCCCCATTGCTCGCTAGCAGCTCAACACAGTGAACATGTGAGTTTCCTAGTTAATCTGATAACTGAATTACAGGTAAAATATTTTATTTAATTATAAATAAACTAATAAATAAATACAATTATTTAATTATTTATGTATGGCCACTAGGGAGGCTGCAGAAAGAGGCTACAGAGCTCCTTTTTGTAAATGGCCCATATCATGGAGAGCCAAATTTTCCCTGATTTTTTTTTTAATTAAACAGTTTAAAGCAAACACTGTAAACACTGTTAAAATTTTAAAACATCCAATTTCCTCACCAGTCCATACAATCCATATATGGAAAGTGAGGTAGAAAAAAGGTAGTTATGATGTCACAAAAACAACTAATTTACATATGCCCCCCTGTTCAGCCTATGGCAAATTGGCTCATTGAAAACAGAGGTAATTCGTACATATTCATCATAAAGACATTGTAACAAATCGTCACTGTCCAAAGAAAAACATGTATCTCCATTTTTTGTGATTTTAATGTTTCTGTATCATTTGAGAACAGCAGCTCTTCTTTATACTGTGCGAAAATTTCATGATGAATAGACCAATAGAAATGCTCCAAAACTGCTTAGAAAATCTCCTTCCATTGACTTACATTAAAAGTTAAGTCTGCCCTCTTCTGTAAAGTTACTATTTTAGAGTTTGTTTTTTCTTCAGACAGGGACGAAAAACGACCTGTTCAAGTGTAAAACATGAAGAGAAGTCAGAAAATGATGTAAAAATGATGAAAGGAACAGCAAACCATGCAAACATCATAAAGTGGTCTCTAATGAAAACAAAATAAGTAACAAATGAAGTGTAGGATATGGGCACTTTAAAGTTTAAAGAACCCTCCACATTATGTAAGTTCTCTACAAATTATTTATTTTTTTCAGAATTGCTTGTCCAAGCCAAGCACCATTTAGAAACCTCCACTGTTAAGGGTGCACAGGAGAAGCAAGACTATGTTGAAGAAATTAACCATGAGCTTAGTGCACTGATTGGACGTTCAGTGCATTAATTATGTTCCACTTTCTGCAGAAATTTCAGTAATTTGTATCTAATGGGAAAAGCTGAAGGGTTGCCAAGTTGGAAAAGGCCTGGGAAAAGCTATTGGTATGCCGTCAGACTCTCATACATGCGGTCAGACGAGAATTTACATCTGAAAGAGACGGATTCATACACTCTTCATTTGTACATCCCTAATGAAAAAAGAAACAGAGAGATAGAAAGAAATGCACACAGACAACACATCTGTTTTGCCATTCGGTGTGCGTGCGGCCCGTGTCTATCCATCCCTCTGCCCCGACACGCACACAGTAGCATGGTGTCATGGGGTTGAACTGTACACCAGCAGTGAAATCATTTACATGTCAGAGCTTCTCAAGAGCTGATTTTAGACCAATCGTGTGCACGAGGGACTACACTGGTGGTCTGAGTGGTTTAATTAGATTTTCAAAACAAATTAAAGCTTCTAATTGTGTTGGGAAAAATGTGTGTGGTCTGATGAGAGGCTGAATAATTTAACCCAAATATGAAAAAAGAAAATATACAGCTGGTGACCACCAAGCGGCACAAGCAGGTTGTCTGATGTAACTTATTTTAAAGGGCCCGTATCCTTTTTTCTTATAGTTTATTTATTTATTTTCCTCAGGTCCAAAATTTGCTTTTACATTACCATTTTGCAACCTCTCCTTAACCCTTGGAGCTAAACTGGTTATTTTGTAACTTATTTGTTATTTTGTGTTGTTTTCTTGTATAGTGCTTTGTTCAAAAAGCAGTCAGGGTGAAACACTCCTGCCACGGAAAAATGTACAGATTCAATCTTAAAATGCCAAAGCTAAACTGATGTAGGATGAATAGGCAGACATGTGTTGCTTTCTGTGACATCACAAATTCAAAACAGCTTGTTTTTGCAGCTCTTTTTCATATAATCATTGTATGGATTAGGGAGTGAATGGTACATTTTGAAACCATGGCAGTGTTTGCATATTACATCAAATCATTATTTCAATATAATGAGTATGTATAATATAATATAATATAATATAGGCCCTTTAATGATAAGAACAACAAGTGCCAAGACGAACAGAGAACTGTCCAGAGACATTACATCACCACTTTCTAAATTACGCTGTCAAATTCTTAACAAGATCAGGCACTGTAAAATGGAGAGAGCAGAAGGGTCCATTCCAGAGAATTACTTAAAGTGTCTCTTACTATTAAAACATAATGAATGGAGGGACTATTATTCGTAATTCATACACGCCTGCAGAATTTAATGATTTTTCTTTTTTGTCCTTTGCCTTATTTTAAATTGTTGCTATAATTCTTGCAGCGATGTGCATTAATGTGATAGATCATCAATAATGGTGCTGTCTGACACAACGAGGACCTTTGCATTGCATTTTAAATCCCCCGGTACTCTGGTGGGTTTGGAACTGAGGGCACTCAGTATGGCTGTCTCAATATTTAACCTGGCCTGGAGGGACACTGCTGCAAACTTTGCCTTCACCCCTGTTTCAAACAAAGCTTTTTTTGCAGCTGTCCTTTGGCGGAACCTCAGAGGGGCCATTTTTTCCTTCATCGCAGCACTTTCTTCTGCCCTTCTATCAGCAGCACAGGGAAACCGGAGCTGAATCAATATCGCTGGAAATACATAGTTAAGAATCCTTAAATCTTTACTGAAGATAAAATTATTACATTTTCAGAGACATTCCTGGAGTTACCTGACCGCTTCCATTTCCTTTAGGAAGTCTTGCGTGCTTGTTGAGAAATGACTCAAACCCATGGAATAAGGGCCAAGCTCATCAAGTTTAAATGCAAAAGCCTCCGCCAAACCCTAGTCCTCATTCTCAGACCACTGTGCATGAGAGCTTTGTAAAGCAGCCCATTGCGGGCCCATGCATATGTAAAGTGCTCACCTGAGCTCCAGAGATAGCTCAGAAAAGCAGAACGAGGACGGTAGGCAACATGTAAAGCCCTCATTGGATCAACAAAGCTCTAATTGGATTGACAAAGCTCTCCCATTGTGCCAGCTGCCCAGGAGCAAAGCGCTGGAACTTGCAAAAATGGCACTGGGAGGATTCCTCATTTGTTCGTGTCTCGCTGGGACCAGAGCCCATGAACAAGGCCGCGTCCAGCCCACAGCTGTCGGCCTGTGTTTGCCTATTACACCCCCGTGGAGCGGCCATGCTGTGCACACTGGATGTCTGCTCAATGCATGAAGATACATATGTTTCTAAATAGCCTGCAAGAGCCCTATTTAGAAACTGGACACCGACCAACTTAAGCCTGTTTGATTTAATACGATGCTATTAAAGTTTTGTGCTATATTAGAATTGTCATTTCGCTATTACGCACAGTCTGTGAATCCATTAAAACAACCAGTGCTGTGGTTTCACAAGTTCTTCTACAGTTATGCATGGCATTAGTAAAAAAAAAAAACATAGCCAAAGTTTGACAATTTGAAAAAAGTTTGGTGGCAATTAAAGCTCTTCCGAATTTCTGTTTTGTTTTTCTTCCATATTTTCTGTCCTATTATTCCAGTCCCCGGCTAATGAACCCAAATCGAACCCTTTCTGAACGAGATGGATTTCCACGTTCTTTTCTGCCCATCCTGAGACAAAAGGCATGACCAATCACTGTGTCTGTGGAAGTGCCTCGGTGGGATGATAACAGCCTGGGGGTCCGAGACAGGGCGGACATGCGAGCTGATTATGAAAAGTGAGCTGTAAATATTTAAAAAATTCTCCGAAGCCCAAGTACTTTATTCAACCTTTCAGCTTCATAAGGTCACGGCTAATTTGCAAGCCATAAAAATGCACTTGGCAGATTTAACGGGGATGGGAGCCACTCTGATGACATCGTCTGGGCCCTGCGCTTCTGTGGGGAAGAGTTATTATGCTCATTAAGCCCCGGCTGCCCGCTGCTGAAATCCCCCCATTGATCGCAGGCACCGAGATGGGCAACTAATGCATCGGAGGAAATAAGTGCTGTTAACACTCCAGACCTTCCGTGCTATGAGAGCCACAAAGAGCTGTTCTGCAATGCGGGACCGGCAAGTGGCAGACTGAAGAAAATAACTATAATTCTATAAGATGCTTGTGAAAGGTTTTCTTCAAGCACAGTTGAACTTCTGCTTAATTTGACAACAGCACAGATAGAGATAAGTTAAAACTAACTGATGTAACATCAGCTGCTCAAGCTAATTCCTTACAGTATGTGCACTTGCAGTCTGATGCAAAGCAGTTGCCAAATGAGTTTGAGGGCTAGTTGGATGCCGCTCTTCATGCTGTGCTGCGTCTTCTGCGCTGCATAATAAATCGATAGACTTTCAAACAACCTTACGCAGAGGCTGAAGGGAGAACATGTAATGCCTGATACATATTATCAATCACATCAATTATCTAGCACAGGTACAAGGCCTAAAGAAGCAAGAAACAAAACAGAACCGGGCAGCTTTGGGACCATTTCAAGAATGGTCACCTCATTTCCAAATGAGACTCCTAGTTGAGATGCACGTGTGAGGGTTGAGGTACACTCTCAAAAATAAAAGTTGGCAAAAAGTGTTCTTTGGAGTGAACAGCGGTTCCCAATCCTGGTCATGGAACTCCCTAGTCCTACATATTTTAATGTTTGCCCTGCTCCAACACACCTGATCCAACTAATCAGCTAATTAACATGCCTTTCCTGAGCTGAAGTGGGTGTATTAGAGTAGGAAAACATATGCAGGGTAGAAGATACTCCAGAACCCGGAATCTGTGCCATAGTAGAACCACTTTGGGCTCCAATAGTTAAAAAACTGTTCTTGTAGGGCTGAAAACATGTAACAGAGCCAAGCCAAAGTCACTAACCTCTAATCAGTGCACAGGCACATTCTCATTCCCTCAGGAGGCCATCAACACCATCATACTGTAGTTGCTTCCAGTACTGAGAAGTAAATGTTTTGGTCTGATAATTATGTGGGACAAAATGATTGATTGCAAATATGCAGTAGCGTTTGATTGTGTGAGGATTGTGAACGTCCATAAATTAAGTTAGCTGCGAGCACCTGGACTAGCCATGTGAATGAAAGTGTACCTACAGTAGTATGCAGAAGTTTGGACACCCCTGGTCAAATGATACGTTTTGTTGATTTTCTAAGTGAATTTAACAGACTGGAAACAATAAAACAGACTGTGGCCTGTGCAAAAGTTATGGCACATTTTATATTTTATGTTTTATTGTCTATCAATATGTTGAAACTCAGAAAGTGAATAGAAATTGTGAACTAAAATGTGCATCAAAATGCCTTATTTAAGTACGCTCTTTATATTATTATATATACATGTATATATTATATTATAGAGAAGCCTTGTAACGTTATTTTTGAGAAGTCAGAGCATAGCATACATAACCTTAGTCACTATTCAGAACATCAGAAAATGTAAGTTCAAAAATATATCAGAGGTATGGATGTTAGGTCTTATTTCCATGGAAAGTTTTTCGAGGAAATGTCACTGAGGCAAAATGAGGCTGAAACATGGGCCCATGCGAACACAGAGTTGTTTCCTAGAAAATTACATTGAGTGAACACAGGGCCCTGGGAATATATGGCTTTTTCCTAGACATTTAAATGAATAAATAAATGGCTCTGGGAACACGGGCCCCTGGGAACAGGTACAACCCCATGTAAACAGAACAGTACACAAAACATGAACCTTCTTACAAGACTCAAAGGTGGATGTAGAAGAGTCAGAGGTTCAGGGATGGTTGAATCCAGGGGTTAAACTGGAATATGGATGGAAGCAGAGCCACAGTTAGCAGGGGAGGAGGCTAATGATTTACTGGCTTACTTTAGCACAGTTAGCTTTGACAGCTAGCTAATCAAGCTACAACACAGCTTACACCATGCTCACGTGAAGTAAACTAGCCAGCTAGCTCCATTAACATGTAATATAATAAACTAATTTGGACATCATGAGGGCTGAGTTAAAAGTAAGATGGGAGGGAGCCGTGAGTGTGGAGGGGTGGAGCACAAAGCCCGAGCTCCACCGAGGGACGCCAGTCACGCGAGTGATGGCGGGAGGAGGAGGACGACGGTGCCGGCCACAAGAGGCACAAGCAAGTCCCGAGGTCCGCCGCCCGAGCCCCACCCCCTGGAACGCAGTGAGGCCGCTTCACTATACCTCACGTTCGACCCAGGCGGCCGAGCTGCAAGCTGGGGGCGGTGACGGGGAGGCGGAGCGGCGAGCTCTCGTTCCCTCATGAGCGCCTTTTAAAAGAGCTGAGAGGGAACAGAGAGAGAGAGAGAGAGAGGGACAAGCAGCAGCAGCGAACTGAAGAGCTGAAAAGCTTGAGTAAAAGGACTGAAAAGTCTAGTTAGTTGAAAGCCACTGAAAAGTGGACAGCTTAGCAGAGCTTAGATTGTTTGGTTTTGTTTGCTTTGTGTTTATTTGTGAAATAAAATACGGCTGCTGCAACACTGAACCCTGCCTCCAGCGTCCTCCTTGAGCCTGGGGTGGCACATGCCGTGCAACAGTGGTGCCGAAACCCGAGGGAGAAGAGCTCGCCGCTCCGCCTCCCCGCAGCTCGGCAGCTCGGGCCGCCTGGGTCGAACGTGAGGTGTAGTGAAGAGCCTCCATTGCTCCATTTTAGACTCACAGTGGAGGTGATAGGAAGCAGACATCTAAAGAGTTTCAGGCTTTTACAAGCCCCTTCACAGAAAGATATAATACAAAATATCAGAATATGTTGGCTGGTCTCTAAGACATTGTTTACAATAGTTTTGAGTTAGTATTTTGGCCTAAAACACTTTTTTATAATGCATTCAGGGTGGAGAGACACACTAGTTATTTTGGAGAACAAATAAAATGTATATATTCATATTGAAGACAACTGAGACCCAGGTAGACATCACCATAGTAAAGATATGTGAGTGGATAAGTTTCCTTACACTTCACATTAAACCTCTCTGAGCGACTTTGCTTACATCTCAACAATGGAACTGTGCAGAGATTTTGAAAAAACGGGCTGATGGGGACAGTGAGAGAGAGGGAGGTCATCCAGGTAGAAGGAGAAGGACAGTGAGAGTTGCATGTGAGAAAGAGGAGCAGGAGGAAGGGTGGTGGGCTTACTGTACCTCTCTGACCGGTCACTGCAGGGTCGGAGTGCTTGGAGTCTAGGGGGTCTGTGGTGTCTGGGAGGGTGGCTACAGGGGGAGGTGTTGTGGATGGAGAGGGCGTGGTAGGGGCGTCTGGTCAATGGGACACACAAACAAACAAACACACATGGACGCAAACACAACAACAAAGGCAAAAAAAATATACATCAAGATAGCAATGGAACAACATATATCATCACTGTCATATCAAAACCTCATAACTTTTTTCAATTAGTATTTTTATTTTTTACACTTTTACATTTTTTACACTTTCTAAAAATATGAGCTTTTAAGTTGTGTGAACATTTCGTGACAAATGAATCAACAGAAATAGAAATAGTCTAAAAATAGCATTACATTTACATACATTCAAATTAAGAATTTTGCTATGAAATTACAGATTTAAAGATCTGAAGCTTTATGACAGGGATGACATACTTCCTATTGAACTCAACGCAAATTTAAATGGGATGGGATTAATGTAGAATATTAAAAAATAATGAATTATTAAACAATCATAAAAAAATGATATAAACAAATATTCATTAAAACCTCACAAACTCCTTATATGTTATTCTCATTAGTGCAACAAACCTCAGGACTGTGGAAAACATACAGTTGAAAATATGTGAAAAAGCAAACGATGTGCAGAAATGTTGTAAATATTTCCTACATTTTGACATGTAGGTAATTATGACCTGTATGAATATGATCCAATAAACTAAATTCACATGTTTAAATGTCATATAAATGACCTAATAAGCTCCTGAATGACAGAACCGGAGATAGTTTTTACTATTCCTTGAAATAAGGACTAAAGTAAAAGTACCTTTCTAAAAACAACTGCAAAAGCAACTGATTATAAGTAGATGTAGACGTTCAAAAGTGGCAGGTAAAACTAAAGTACTGAGTAACATTTGGAACTCCAGCCAAATGTATTATTAAATCTCACATCTATCAGCATAGGAACTGAAGTTATGTGCTATTCTTTTCATTTTGATGTACTTCGGTTAAAAATAAAATAATAAACCTCAAAAGTCAGCAGTGTGACCAATTTCACAGTAATGTAGCTGCTGTAGCATGATGAAATGAATCATTAAAAACATTAAAAATGAAATTAAGAACAAAATGTTCCTGATTTAAAAGTAACTGAGTAAAATGGATTCCTTTCCTCAGAGCTCCATAATAACTGGCACTCTTAGAAGAGATGAGCAAAAAACATCTTTGTGGTTAATTAGCTCAATCTCATAATGTGTGAACTCGCACTCACTCACACTCAAGTAGAGTGAGTAAGTCAATGTCTGGTCAAGGTTTTTGCATCTAAATACTCTTATCAAAAATATCTTTTTCAGATATAAACATGTCACAATTATTGTCAATTAACATTATGAAACTTATTGTACTTAAACAGACATAAAAGGATTATGATTCGAAAACACTCAGAGAAGTATAAACCCAGCAAATGTGTACACTCTGAATTTTATTTTTTCCAGGGTTCTATAGTAAAGAAAATGTTCATGGTTCTATTTAGAACCATGAACACTCAAAGAAGCCTTTGCATGATTAAAGGGTCCATTACATTGTTATAGAGTTTGTCAAATT
This sequence comes from Colossoma macropomum, assembly GCF_904425465.1. Lineage (NCBI taxonomy): Eukaryota > Metazoa > Chordata > Actinopteri > Characiformes > Serrasalmidae > Colossoma > Colossoma macropomum. The sequence goes on from NW_023494804.1 coordinate 27,773,467, forward strand.
GATGGAGAATGTGCTGTGGATGGTTCTATATAGAATCTTAGAATAGAAAAGGATTCTATGTCGCACCAAAAAGGGTTCTTCTTTTGTTACAATTTCAAGCCTGCCACAGAAGAACGTTTTGGTGCTATATAGAACGCTTTTTAAAAAGGTTTCGATATAGAACCATATGAAACACATTCCCCATCAATATGAAGAACCCTTTAACAAAGCAAAGAACCCTTTTTATCATGCAAAGGGTTCTCTGAGTGTCCATATTTCTATATAGAACCATTTTCTTTACTATAGAACCCTTGGAGAACCATCTTTTTTAAGCGTGTATCGAGTACATATAACTAAGGACATGCACCTAGTTACTATCCATCTCTGGGCAGAATCAGTGGCAAGAGCAGGCCAAAGTCAGCCCGCGGTCCATCTGCTACCTGCCATTTGAAAATTCATGAGCAAAGTCAGAGCAAAGTTCATGCCAATCAGCTTTAACCGAACATCACCATGTGCTGTAACTTGAATCGAGCTATTCAGGCTTTTTTAAATGGCAGGTCACATTCAAGCTTTTCTTTAATCCCAAATCCACCTCGGCAGCCTGTCTCAGCCGGGCCGCACGATCATTAGAAATGCATAAAGCGCGTTTAGCCCTGCGATAAAGGCTGAGGAGTAAAGTTGGGTTGAGGCTGATAAGGTGAATCGGCAGGCTGCTCTCTCTCTAATGAGCTCAAAGGCACGCGCCCCACGCTCAGCCTGTTGAAGCAAAGCCCCTCCGACACTTCTCATGTTCCTCCGCCACTGCTGCAGCGAACACAGGAAGGCAACAAGCCTTATTTTGCCCAAATGGAACGTTAGATGAGCAGAATATGTTCACAATATGTTTACAATTTATTACAATGCACAAGCAATTATGACTAAAGAATTATTATTGAATTATTATGATTATTATTATTATTGAAGACAAGAGTATGACCGCTTTCATTACTGGCTTACATAAGCATTGGCCATGGAAAAAGAAGTGTATTCTTTGAAGTGAAAGTCATTATCGTAATCTGTCTTTGGAAAACAAAATGGCTCGTTCACAGCCTGGCTACGTGAGACATTTGTTACAGTAAATGCTTCAGTGGTACAACAGCAGATAATTACTTTTTTGCTTTGCTAAATAGATGGAGCGCTCTGGTAGATTGAGAATTTCATGGCCCAGGTTTAATTAAGTGTGTAATGCAAACACATTACGGACTGGCCTTCACTCATGAGCCTCCATAGCTTGAAATGTTGAGTGCTTGGGGACATATGTAGCACATAACCATCAGAGGTGGGAAGAGTAGCCTGAACTATCTTTACCTCGGTGAAAAAGTCAGGTAAAAGTAAAAGAAACTTTATAGAAAACAACCTGAGTAGAAGCAGCAGGGAGAAAAGCTAAATTGAGTAGAACCAAATAGAAATAGAACCTAATGCACCATCTATTAGCATGGAAACTGAAGTTTGTTAGCTGTAGCTTCTCTTCTATTTGTGTAAAATATAATGATGATCCTCAAAAGTCAGAGGTCTGACCAACTGTAAAGCTGTACAGATGCTGTCACCAGCACAAAAGAAATGTTAAGCACTTAAATGTAACTTTTCTGTACATTTTGCAGCCATTAGCATAGAAAAGTTTACTAAGCTCTGTTAGTCTCTTTTTGATCCACTTTTGGCCTAAAATAATATGATAACCCTCAACAGTCAGAGGTGTGACCAATGGCAAAGTAGTACAGAAGCTGTCAGCAATGTAACCTAAAGAACGTGAACACAAAAAAAGGAATCAGTATGGTTAATAATTAATTTGTAACAGAGTAAAAATAGCTTACTTTCCTAACAACTATACTTGCATACAAGTAAAAGTATTATGATTTGAAAATACTCAGGAATCCATCAGAATTCTTGTTAAGTAAATGTAACTGAGTAAATTTAAGCGGGTACTACCCACTTCTGACCGCTATGCATTTTTAACAGGCCTCATAAAAAAAGAAGCTGCGACATATGAGTGCCGGAAGCTTTTGTACAGTACTGCTTGTGTGCTAATCATTGATGAAAGGCAGTGGGTGCACTTGTTGTGCCAGTTGAAAGGACAGTAATGAATCCAGACAAGGTGCTCTATATTTGTGACACCCAATTAGCTTATTATTCTCACAGGAAGTTGTCAGCTTTGTGGCATCAACATCATTAAAAGCTTTGGTTATCCATGTCCTTACAGTGGCCTGACATTTCGAAGGGCCCCAGTCCGGACCTCTACACTGTACTCCGCATGCTCATTAAATCTTCCCCAGAACCTCTCTGCGAGAGAAAGGAAAGAGCAGAAAAGCAAGTGTTGGAGTTGGAACAGTTCCAGCAAACCAAACTGCTCTCCAGCCTGCAGGCTCGAGGGTGTGCTGCGTGATGGAGGCAGCAGCAGGGATGGAAAAGTGTTTTCTACCGTTTCCGCTTTATGCTACTGACCATTGCAATGCAGCTGCTTCTGCTGATAGAGTCGGCAGATGTGGCTGCACACGGCTGGCGGACCGCTAGAGCATCCATGCTGCAGTGTCAGTGCTGGAGAAGCCATTCTGCTGCTTTTGCACAAACTCAGCAGGAGATCCTCGAGTTTCCTGTCCTTTTAGAGAACCATTGCACGTAAAGCTGTTTTCCAAACAGATGGGTCACAAATTTGTGAGCGCTCTACACTCCTAAAAATGAATAAAGGTTCCTAAACGGTTTTTGCTTGGATGATTGGTTCCAGGACAAACTTTTAAACGTTTAAAGGTTCTTTCTAAAAGGGTCTTTGAAGGGGAATTCAACTGATGCTTTAAAATGTATTTGTAATTAAATAGTTAAGATGCATACAAAGCTATTCAGAGGGGTTTAATTTGAACTGCTCCATTTCAAGGTGTTCATAGCGTTGGTGAAGGTTACTGTTCATAGTGGTGGTGACAGGAACCAGACAGAACTCAGAAGACACGTGTAGGTTCAGTGTTCATTATCAATGTTATATAAATGGGCTACTTTTGTGTTGTGGACATTGTGACCCCTGGTTCCCATCCCCACCATTGTAAAGAAATCAAATCTAATCTGAATGTAATCTAAGTCAGTGAGTTCCTCTAGAATCAGGCATTTGACATCAAACCACTCCGAATGACTTTGTTTACAACTTAATGACAAAATTATGCAGAAATTTTAAAATATCAGTGAATTTCATTCCATTGAAAGATTCTTCAGGGAATCAAAAGTGGTTCTGCTTTGGCATCATGTCAAAAAAGTTTAGGCACTTTTATTTTTTAAAGGTTTATTGGTTCTGAGTCAGAATTTGCAATGGCCTTTTGTGTGGAAACCAGATTTAAGAGTAAATCTTTTTTCTGGGCTGTTTTATTGGGGTTTTAATAGTGTCTGATCAAATCTGGTCAAAGTCTCAGCTTTCATATGATGTTAATTTTAGATATTAAATCATGGGATACTAAATAATAAATATAGTTTTGCAACCATTATTTTAATTAATAAATTACTTAACTCATAAACCAAGGAATATAAGAATGGTAAATAATATGATATTTACAAATACTGTGATTATGGATAGTGTGTTGCATATTTGATCTTTTTCCAGATTTCCAGCTTCAGATCCTGAAGATGCTGTTGGTGGACTAGCTGAGTTCCACTGTAAAAGAATGAGTCTGACAGAGACATACATGTTGCTAATGAGTTAAGTCAATGTCTCAACCACCTTCTCTTTTATTACAAGCTGTAGTAAAGAAAGCCTTAAATGCTCAACCGTTCTGCTAAAAGATACTGCATAATTGGCTGAATAATGTCACTACTCAATATCATCCTATCAATAACAACGTTTCACTGCTGTTACGTGTCACTGGTGCCTGTTTTTCATTTGCACGTCTGCATGTGTGTGGGAGTGTGTGCTTGTGTGTGTATATGTATTATCACTCTTGGCAGAGAAAAAGGTGTTAGTTGCCTTATGTCTGAATAAATATTCTAACTTATTTGAACATTCGTTTATATTTGTCTAAAACTGTACTGCAACACTCAGTACACTTTTTCTCAAAAACAAGGTTTGATGACAGTTAATATTTAAATAAACATCACATCTAATATTTTGAGCTCAAAGACAATGCTAGCATTAATAGACAGCTGAAATTTTACCATTTCACAGTAATGTTTAACCTCAGATTGTGGTTCTGGTTCAAAGCGATTCAAAAATGTTAGAGCATTTCACATTCAGAAACTCCATTATGGAGTGTCTCATTGGTATGCATGGCCTCTGCAATGTACTGTGCTTAATTTGTTTAATGTCCTGTCAAAAAAGAAGGAAATCTGCAAAACACAGAAAGATTATCTGCAAACAAAGAAGCTGCTGGCATTCTTAGAACAACGGGCTGACCACCCTAGTCCAGACCTCAACATCACTAAATGTGTTTGGGATTATTTGGATTGCATGAAAAACATAAAATGCAACCAACTTCTAAGACTGAACTTTAAAGGTGTGGAGAAATATTCCTGCAGAACGGAGGCTATAATAAAGGCAAAGATTGGACACTCTAAATACTGAAGAAAAGTATATTATATTTAGTTGTCGAGAATTCTGTGTAAATTTCCTGTTAAATAAATGTTTCTCCTTTTTTTCCGACATTGAAAAATTAATAACTTGTATTTAATAGCCGTTTTGTCTGTAGATTTAATAAATGAAGTGTGGTCTATAACTTTTGCACCGTACTATATATATCAATAGTTTTTTAAGCATGCTCCATACGTGCAAAAAAAATGGCCTCTCACTGGCCACTGAGCTGTGATCTCTCTCACTGCATGGGTCTGGAGCGGTCATCAATATTTTGAAAAGTTTTAATGGGTTTTTCGGAGTGATGGTCTCTCTGTAAACTTTTTTTTTTTCTTGAGCTGGCTTTAGATTCAGGTTTCATGGGCCACATGAAGGTCACTTTGCAATCGATTCCAAAAGAGGAAAATGATTAAATCTTAAAGAGATACTGGCGGCAGCGTTAGTGATGTATTTACTTTACTGACACCGCGAGATGGGGCTTTTTAAATGGTGGGACAATATAGCAGCAGTCACCAGCAGGGTGAGAATACCTACTTCAGTACATGAGACAGGTGCTTTTTAACGCGGTCATGCTCTGTTAGCCATGTTAACGCTTCCTCTGCGGCACTCACCGTATACAAACAGCACGTATTCAGCGTGGTTGGTGCCCAGGTGATTGCTGGCTTCGCAGCGGTAGGTGCCATTGTCTGTTTTGTTTAAAGACGTGAAGGTGAGATCTCTGCCCTCTACGATCATCCGGTCCAGGTCCGGCAGTTCACCTCCGTCTTTCGTCCACAGCACCGGGTCTGGCCTGAGATACACACACACACATACACACACACACACACACACATGTAACACAATATAGTATCATTCAAAATTTCGAATCACAAGCTGTATAACATCAGAATTAAGTTACGATAAAATGCACTTACAAAGTGTATCATATTTCAGAAGTACTGATTAAATCAAAAGGCAGATAACTTGACCAAAAAAAAAAGAACGCAAATAGATAAAATTATTTATATTATTTATAAATTTATCATGTTTTCACTTGTTGTTTGCAGAATCCTTGAAATATTGAATAAAACACCTAAAAAAGCCTTTTAGTGAATAGTTTGCTAATAAGGTGATTCCAAACTTTCGAATGGTAGTGTAGACGTGCAAAACAGGAAGAAAGCAGCTCTTTGTGTCTGATATGTCTACTCGGGTTGGGTATCATTTGACATTAAAACCAATACTACTGATGATATCTTGAAATGGTTCCAAAAACAGTAAAAGTTATGTGTACTGTTTTACAGAATAACTACAGGAGCTTTAAACACAATGCAATAGTTAGATGTTTTGTTTATTACAGACTATGAAAAAGTTTGAACAACCCCAGTCAAATTTCATGCTTTGTTGATTTTGTGAAAGTAAGCAACTGCTGTTTATTTATTTTATTTAATATATTGGAAAAAAACAACATAAAATATGTCCTGTGGCAAATGATGGCACATTTTATATATTTATACAAATTAAACTCAGCACATAAACAGCAACCTTTCACTGGAATGTGCAGAAATGTGTTCTCTGTAGATGATGTGTACTTAATATTTACCAAGAAAAAACGTTTTAATTTGACCGAGGTGCCCAAACGTTTGCATAAGACTGTGTATGGTTTAGATATATTTATTTAGTGAAATAAAAATGTTATATTTTGGCTTGCTAAATAAGAATTACATCACAGAAACATTCAGCTTTGTTGGCTGTGCCAGACTGCTTTTGGAAAAAAAACAAGTCGCTGTTGCCAGAAGAAAACCTCGTATCTCCAAATTGCTAACTTTACAGTAAAAGGAAAAAACCTGCTTTACTTTTAATGTTAGTCTGTGGAACCAGACTTTTATCCAAGCCAATTTGGGCTGTTTCTTTTGGTAAATTGTTCATGAAATTTTCACACAATGTGAAGAGCAACAGGCACTTTCAAATTATGTCAAAAACCGAAAAACGACAGCAACGAAGTATAAGATGTACAGTTTGAAGCTGTTAATTGAAAACAGAGCAACTTGAATGATATCTAGCACAGAAATTATTTCCATCACAGTTCGGATTGTGCACGTTAAACAAACAGTACACTTGCTGTAATAAAATACCTAATCCTTTTTGTAGTAAAAATGCAGGCAACCAATCAAATAAGGAATCAGAATGTGCAACATAATTTGGTTCTAGTAGAATCAAACCACTTTGATAGATGATACCCAGCCTTACTTATTTCAGTCTTTACTCTTAAAAATAAAGGTGCCAAAAGGGTCTTTGGAATGATTCCATAGAATAACTCTTTCTTCTAAGTACACTCTTAAAAAGATGGTTTTCAAGTGTTCTTTAGTTTAAATGAATTTATATTAAAAAAGTCATGCTTAAATGGTTCTTTGCATGGTGAAATAGTTCTTTATAGCACTAAAAAGGGTTCTGCTATTGTTATGATGTCAACAACAGAACAGAAGAACACTTTTTGGTGTCATATAGAACCATTTTCAAAAAGGTTCTATGTAGAAGCATATACAACACATTGTCTATCAATCCGAAGAGCAAGTACACCATGTAAAAAAAAATTAAACATGTTCTATATAGAATTTCCTTTACTAAAGAACTTTTCAAGAACCATCTTTCTTAAGAGTGTACATTGGATCAATGGATGGTCCTTTAAAGAACCATATTTGTAAATTAGATTTAGTGTAAGTACAAAAAACCTTTTTAAAGTTTAAAGAACCTCCAGATAATGTAGAAGTCTAATACCAATTAATTTTTTTTGCCATTAAGAAACCACTTAGGAACCTTTATTTTTGAGATTGTATAGTCATTAGATAATAGTGATAATGTATTAGAAAAAAACTGGTGCTAAATTAAATTTGGTTTGAATTTGGTTGCTAAATTTTGATTCCCATTACAGAGAAAGACTAACTCAGAATCAATACAGTCCCACCAGTTCTTTCCTAGCGGATAAAATTTCAGATAGCTGATCCATAAGGCTCAGAGAGGGGTAAAGAAAACTTCCAAAGGAGACTAAAGGTGGGTAATTCCCACTCTGCTCTGTTCAATCATAATCAGTTGACTGGGATGGTGTGAAAGACTTACGAGGGGTTTCCTTTAGACACACACTCCAGTTTTAAAGGCTGTCCTTCCTGTGGGAGTGCTTGAGAATACTTGATCTCCACACGAGGGGCATCTGCAGGGGGTTGAGAGACATAAACAGGTAATTATGTAGACATATCATAAGACTTCATAGGCAATATATCATGATTTCTATAGTAAAATAAAACAAACAAAAATTTAAGCTATTAAAACCTTAAAAAATATAAATATAATTAACCTATTCGTCCTCTGCCTACAAATGTTCCTTCGTAGCAACTGCTGTCAGGTTGAACAAGCTTTCTAGACAGTTGGCAAAAATCCAGCTGAACTTAGCTTATGCTGGCAGTACCTCAAACAAAAACTACACTGCAATGTGTGCTAGCTGAAGAGAAAACCTGACCACTGCATTGTTTGATCTGAGTCCTCCCCTGCCTGTAATTGGTCCTAATCTTTGCATCATTTGTTCTGAGACCTCCCCCCTGACTTTGATTGGTCCTAATCAGTGCATCATTTGTTCTGAGACCTCCCCCTGACTATGATTGGTCCTAATCAGTGCACCATTTGTTCTGAGACTTCCTTATGACTGTGATTGGCCTTAATCACTGTATCATTTCAAGAGTTAATTTGCAAAAACAGAAATCTCCATTTTGAATTTTCATACATCATTCTTTTTATTGGGCATTCCAGGTAATATCAATCAAACTGCTGTTGGATTGTTTTGATTAAGTAAAAATAGCTCAATAAAATACAGGTAACTTATAAATGAATGTTATTCTTTTTTTTTATTATTTTATTGTTCTTTGGCAAAAGCAGATAACTCCGAATTTCAGAGTTAAACAAAACCATGTAATGACTGAAAGTTTCTCCAAGTTTAATATTAAACCTTCTTAAACATAAAAAAGTTGGTAAAGTGCTGAAAACATTATCAGCCCATCCATGTACTATATTAAACATCTATGAGATCAAACCTCTGATACTCCTAAGGCTGAATCTCAAATGGCTCACTGCTCCCTGTTTTGTGCAATATGTGAGTTTTGAAATTTTGGCTTTTACATCCAGATATTGAACTTTATGTCCAGTATGAAATTGTGCACACATGACTAAATCCAAAGTGGCTGTTTGTTAGACACATTGTGCTCTGTTCAGCTGCAGTAGCCATTATTATATATGAGACCTACATACTGCACTTTGCAGGGTGAAGGGAGCCATTTGAGATTCTGCCTAAAACAGTTTACATCAGTGTTGTGTCACTTGATCCAAACACTGTGTGCTGATTCGCTGAACAACACAGCATTTATAATTTTTTTGCAAATGAACCCTACATTTGTTCTGAGACTTCCCCCTGACTGTGATTGGTCCACTACACAAAGTGAGCCTCTAGCAGTGCTGAAACCAAATTCTTTTTATGTACATCTACAACAGCTTGTTTGGTGGAAGTTTGGATTCATTTAGTTTGTGCGTCATTTGAAGTTTACTGCCATCTTATTGCAGATTGGCATTTATATTTTTTACATAACAGCTGAGCTGTATTGTTGAAACTAATCAAAACTTATCAGATTTCAGTGACCACCATGCTAAATTGCTAACATTTGATTACACAACAAAAGAAACTGTTACACTGTCCTAACAGTGTAAATGTTACACTGTCCTAACAGTGTAAATGTTACACTGTCCAAACAGTGCAAATGTTACACTGTCCTAACAGTGTAAATGCCAGCTTCTCCAATGTAGCAACATTTGCCATGAAAGAATGTTTGGAGCATGGATAGGTCAAGTGGAAAAAGAAATCAAGCAAAATAAGATGAATAAATAAATAATATACAAAATAAATAAATCAAAATACAAAATAATAACACGCTTCACTGCTTAATACATGGTGAGAAATATTTTAGCTCTTTGTTGATTCTAAAGTGTAACAATATTTTCCAGTACATGATGGTTTTGGGAAGTTTAATTACGCAAGCTAAAACCAAGGATTTGAAAATAAAAAAGCTGAAAACCGAACAAATCTGAAATTTACAGGGGAATGGAAAATAATGAAATACAACCTCATTTCCAAAAAAGTTGGGACTCTGTGCAAAATGTAAATAAAACAAAATTCAATGATGTGAGAATCATTAACACCCTATATTTAATTGAAAATGGTACAAAGACAACAAAATGAAATGTCGAAACTGAGAAATTTTATTGTTTTTTGAAAAATATTTACCCATTTAGAATTTGATGCCAACAAAACATTCCAAAAAAGCTGGGACAGGGGCAACAAAAGACTGGTAAAGTTGTGTAATACTAAAAAAATACATGGTTTATTGGCAACAGGTCAGTAACATGATTGGGTTCAAAAAGAGCATCTCAGAGAGGCCGAGTCTTTCAGATGTAAAGATGAAGAGGGGTTCACCACTCTGTGAAAGTCTGTGAAAGTTCATCACTGCATCCACAAATGCAAGTTAAAACTATTTTTATTTATATTCTGCACAGCGTCCCAACTTTTTTGGAAATGGGGTTGTAAAAAAGAAACAGAAAATAAAATGTTCTATATCAGGGGTGTCAAACTCAGCCACTATAAGGGCCATATTAAAAAATCTCAGCAAATTTGTGGGCCAGCTCTGTTTTTATTTCATTTTTACTGAACATTTTGCCACAACCCAAACAGGCCTTTCTTTATTTAAAATATGCCAAAACTGCAACAGCAAAATAGGAAAATTTAATACTTCAAAAATAATTCTAAGGCATCTTTTTGTGTAACCGCTGCCCCAGAGATTGTTGTTGGGGAAAGGGGGTCAGAATGCACAATGTGTTGCAGTGCAAGCTGGGGACTGTAGTGAGTCTCAGGGTGAAACAGGCTAGTAAGAATAGAAAATTTCACAATTCAAATAGGAAAATAATTTCACAAGTCAAATAGGACTGTGACACAGGCCTGACTTGGCCCGCGGGTCTTGTGTTTGACACATGGGTTCTAGAGCCTTGCTGGAGCCTAAGGAGTGATAGTCTGTATAGTTCTTGGTGTGGTACTCACAGTGCACCTCCAGAACTTCAGTGGCCTGCTGTGGGGTGGACGGCAAAGCCACATGGTCCACTCTGCAGGTGTAGGCCACACCATCATCATTCCGGTCCACTTGCAACTGCAGAGAGCTCCTGACTGTGAATGTCTTTCCACTGGCATTCACTTCCTTCGCCCCTGGATGACAATATACAGGTTAGACATTTACATACATGCAGTTTATTCTACCAAACAACATGTAAAGCAAAACACATACACAAAACAAAATACAGGTTAAGACTGCAGTGCAGGTGCGTTCGTTTGCGTGAGCTGAATAAAAGAAGCATGTGAATGCCAATAATTAAAAACAATGTGATTTGAGCAGTACTGCTGATGTACATGTCATGTAATGTCTGTGTGTTTTTGAAGTTATAGTACACAGTATCTTTAGAGTTTGATGGAATGGACATCCCCTCTAAAAAGCAGTTTGAATAGAATACATTGGCTAAAGTGAGGAGGCGTATTCATTATTTCTAGGCAGCGACGCACATCGGCACTCCCAGAACACTTCATCAGCTTCCAAGCTCAGAATACAGCTTTCCTCAAGCAGCTTCTCCACGTCTTTGTGTACAAAGATGGCTGAAGTTCAGATTTCACTTTTATCAAACTTTCAAAAACAGCAGGATATTCAGGATTTTCAGAACAACCAGAGTCTGTGATTTTCCACTGCTGAATAAAGGAAGTCTTCCGTTGAACACATTTGGACGGATTTCATCTATCCGAGGAAGTTAAAGCCTTGAATGTGTCAAAATCCTTTTGAACGAGTTTGATTTTGTTGTGTGTAATTAGACAGCTGCCCATGTAGAGTCTGTAGAACATATGATTGTATGAACAGATGAAATATGTTTCTAAATGTTGA